>NW_009206683.1:0-39339 GCF_000690835.1 Fulmarus glacialis | reverse complement strand
AGGGCTCCTCAAAGCGCGGCGGGGGCCCCCCTGCCTGCGGCACGTTGCCTCTGCAGGCGTGGCTCCACCGGCAACGTGGTGCTGTTTGTGGCAGGAGTGAAGCTTCCTTCTGTAGAAGGTGGAAAGGAATAATGGCCCTGTCCAAAACCTGGGTCCAAGCTCTGCTCTGCTCCCTGGTGAGGTGCTCTCTGGTGGTGGCACTTCGATTCAGTTGCCTCCTGCGCTTCCACATCGGTGGGATTGCTTGCAGTGACATTCAAAGTTGTGAATAACTCCACTGTGGCCTACGGCCGGGACCTTTTCCATGCCATGCTGCCTCTTATCTCTCCTGCAGCATCTGGGGATGGCACAGGACTAATTTGGAGTTTCTTCTTCATCCTCCTGGTGGGTGATGGATTTTGCCCTCCTTGGAGAAGTTCTCTTCCTGACTCTGCATAACCTCAAAAACAGTATCTTCATGGAAATTATCTACTCTTCTGTCAGGCCTCAGCATCTTGAAAGAGACCTTGGGAATTTTATCTCCCACAAGAGCAGTATTTCCAAATTCACTGCAAAAAATGGCTTATTCTGAACTGAATACTATTTCCTCTCTCTATTTATGCATGTTCTGTTCTGGAAACCTATGGGAGGGAAGGGTAATTGTCTCATCCCCAGTTTTGCCCCATAGGAAACATGCATGCACATAAACCCTTTTTCTCTGATGAAAATGATGTGACCTGGAGGCCTCAGCTGTCCACAAGGCTGACCGGTGTTTAAGGTCCTTTGATTTTTTTTTAGTGAAAACACAGAAAAAACATTTTACAATCATGAAAAATGTCATAGCTACTTTTTTCTCTGTAATATAGAGTGATCATTGGTACTTACGGTGTATCAACAGTGCATCTGGCTGGGGATGCTGGTGTTGGCAGACACTGCAGTGGCCTTCCTCCCAAACATAAATGAGAAGCTCAGCTTGTACTCTTACCCAATATGGACAAGCAGTCTAGGACACTTTTCCTTATTTCACAGTAAATATATAAATTACTCTATTTAAGTTTGGCCAGAAAAGGTTGCTATGAAGAAGTTTGGCTTAGAGTATCTTGGGCTCCAACCATAGTCAACCAAATTAATGCAATGTCTCACTATGTCTGATTCTTCCCATTCCCTTCAAGATAATGTACTTCAAGATTGTCTGCTAAAATATGCAGAGGTATAATTTCTTTTCCAAAGCAAGCATCTCCCTGGGAGCACACTAGGTTTTCAGAAACCACAGCATCCAACCACGTTTTGCCCATCTTATTGCAGTTTCTGTCTGTTGACTCTGATGAGTTTAAATTAGTTGCCATTTCCAGGCTATTATAAAGTCTGTTGATGAAAGTCTTCCATAGCTACAAAGTGCCCACAGATCTATTCAAACCTACTGAAACTTCATTCATATCTGCTCACAAGACACTTTCCAGCCTTTCTGTATGGATACGCATGCTGTTTAACGGCACATGAATTAGCACGTCTACTTGTTGGTACCAATGTGGTAACAGTGGCGGTTGCTGATACAGGTCATTAGATGGAAATAAAGGATCTCAACTAAGTTAATGGTGTAAACATCTGAATTTAGTAGGAGCAGGTCTGAGGATATCAAATGAAGCTTTAATGTATTGAGCTTCAGCATTGTCAGGTTCTGGTTGTGACTTCTTGGTGGGGGGGAATTTTTAAAATTCTGTTTTTATGTACTTTTGTTTTAGAAAATCACCTTCTTTTTGGTGTATGAGCTGTCTAAATGACTTTATGTCTGCTGGTGTCTATTTAAAATGTGCTTATAGCGAGAGAACTGTAAGCTGGATTTGTGAAGTAGAAGGGAAAATCTGCTTATGATGACATCCTTTTTCTGAAGCTCAGGCAGGCCAAATCCACTCCTTCTGAATGAGAGATACCTTTTTGAATAATACAGAATTTAAGCACAGTATTAACAGATAATACAACAATATTTATTGAACTGCTAAACACTGGGCTGAATGTCCCATCTGAAAATGACAGCTTCTTTTCTAGTTTGAAAATAGTGTTTCCGTACTCATTTTCCCATGAGTACAACATTACCTACTTTGGTCATAATGAACTATTTTTTATTTACAATACAAGGTTATATGGTATCAGAGTAGTGCCATGCAGGTACATAATGTGGCTTTTAGAAGAAATACGCTAGGATGGCTTATTTGGGCTTTATTAGTATTCACATGATCATGATTGTTCTGATCACAGTTTGCTCTTCCTGGTCTTCCACTCTTCAAAAATTACTGTGCTTAAGCTAGAGATGTGCTGCTCTCACCATTGTTTGCCAGAGTGGGATTAGTAGTAGAATAATGTCAAGCCAGACAAACTTAAACTGGTAAAGCAACTTACTTTTTTAAAAAGAGGTGCGCATAGTGGGTTGTGTGGGTGAAAATCTTTCCAGCATCACAAGGCTTGTAAGCCAAAGGACGTTTTTATTATAGTCAGTGGGGGATGTTCGAAAAATGAGAAGTTGAAGAGCAAAAATGTGATTCTAGCTGATTCTTGATCTTGCTGGGGGAGGCTGTGCTTTGATTTCTTTCAGGAAAGCGCAGTGCACACCTGTGGCATTATGTAAACCATTACATAATTCTGAGAATAACACCCTGAATTTTCTCCCTCTAGCTCTGGCCCAGCCCACCTCTAATGAAGCAGCAAGTGTGTGGTGACTTTCATTCAGATCTGTGTTTGTGGCTTGGCTTGCAAGTGTGTGAATCTATACTTGTTGCCCTTGGCATATATTTTCTGGCGTTGCTCTTGGTTATTTTGGGGAGAAAGACTAATACTGTTCCATTAAAACAAGTTCACTAGTCAGGCCAGATGGTTGTCTTTTCTTTCCTCCCACACTTGCAGCCTTATTGTATTTAAGAGCACCGATCAGGGCTTTCCTCTCTCTGCTCCTTGTCACTCAGGGGTATTTAAAAGAGGATTTAAAATGGCTATTCTTTGTGCTTAATCCTTGATCCCTTCTGCCCCCCGCCCAAGCTTGCTTATTCACTGGAAATAGCAAGGTAAGTCCACATTTTACAGCTCTAGTGTATAGTAATTTTGTCTTATGCCTTTGGAGTATAAATGATTGTTCAATTCAGACATTCAAAATTAAAGTGAAGTTGCCAGTGGAAACGGGTGACTCATTATACAGTGAGTGAGGACAAATAAAAAGGTGCCTGCATATAATAATCAGAAGATATTGACTTTTGTTGAGGTCAGGATCACAATTTATTAACCCAGGAGGTAAATATTGACTGAAACTTTGGGCAGCTTTTTTTTTCTCCTTTCCTTATAGCCCAGAGAAGACTGTAGAGGATTTACTAAATAACTCCATCTGCCTGCACAGTGAGATGGAGACTTTTGCATTTTGCCTGCAGTTTTATGCTTGTCTTTTGTTCTGGCTCTCCCAAGGGCAAAACGATTTATAGTGTATTTTAGAGGAATATTTAAAATCATGCTAATTGCTGTTTCTTTGTCATTGATTCTGCTCTTGACAAGCCAGAACCCTTCTCCTGAAACAGGTTTTGCTTCTGAGGGCTTCTTCAGACGATCCCAGCCCCAGCCTGGCTGTCTGCATTTTGTCTCCTGCCCTGGCCATCTCCCTCCCTGACATCTCAGAGCCCATTTTTTTTGGTCTAAAAACACCAGGGTATTGCAGCAGCCCTCAGAGAGATGCTCTCGGCAGTGGTGACTCCTTGTGCCGCTGACACCCTGTTCACCCTCCAGAAAGGGCTTTTCAATTGAATTATTTGCCAGCTGCAGAGAGCCTTGTTTGGCTAAAATGAGCACCCCGAAACTGCTATTCTGCTATCCTACTTTCTTCCATCCTTCCAAGGGGCTGCAATGTAGTCTACATCCTCAGATGCTGGTAAACGTGCAGTTGACAGAGGGTGACAAGTTTCTTAGTACAACTTCCCCGTACTCCGCTGAGAAAGTTTGTGCTAAAAGATAACGTTTTGGATTCCTGAGGCATTTATGACCCTTTTCTGAGCAGGGTGCTTCCCTTAAATGCAGGCACATTTTTCATTTGTGTTTACCTGTTGGTTTTGTTGTTACTAGTAATTTATGGGACAACAGTAACGTGGTTGGCACTTTGCAGGAGGGACCGGTCCCTGCCCCAGGAGCCGCGCGGCTGCAGGGCTCCGGCAGAGCTGCCCAGGGCGCAGGGGGTGCTGGCTGCCAGCTGCCACCTCGCAGCCACCGCATCCCTGCCACCACATCCCTGCAAAGCTTGTAGCCCGTGACCCTGCTGTCTTCCAGACCAAAGGAGATGGTGCAGTGAGATTCAGCGTGGCTTTCTGCTCTTACAAGCTGATTTCTAGATTTGCTTCTCTTCTGTCCTCCCTTTCCTCCCCCTCCTTCTCTTTCTCCAGTCTTGTATTTTGTCAGATAATCTGCTGCTTCTTTCTCGGTGTCCTCGTTGCCCGCTGGCTTGCTTCTTTGCTCCTGCATCCTCCTCAGAGGAAGGATTTTTGTTCAGTTTGATTTCTGTGAGGCAATGCCAGACAGGATTGGGTTTCCATACATTTTTAAATGTTACAAAATAACTCCAGCGAGTTTTTAGCAGGTGAGGGCTGCTTAGTGAGAATTAGAAATGTGCTTTGAAAGCAATTTCTGAACCTGCTGAAAAAAATCATCTGTGAATAAAGAACTGCAAAGTATTAGTATCAAATTGTTACATATGAGAGCAAAGTCTTAAATCAAACTTTTATCAGCTCTCGGTGGAGGTGTGGACACCTGCATAACAAACATAAGCCTACTGAAAATCAGCTTTTCCTCGTTACCTCTGCAGAGCCTTCAGAATGAATCCACAGATCCCTGAGCATCCGTGGACCCCAGACTGGAAACCACAGCCACCAAGCAGTTTAACGCTCTGTGAGGTCTAGGAGGATCTTTCCTGCTCAAGTGCGCATTATGGCACGTGGTGACATAGGCTGATTTAAACATTGTTTTAATCACTCTGTAGGGTTAGAAACTGAAGTGCAGCTGTTGCATTTCGGAGACTCCAAGTCTGTTCTGCACAATTCTAAGTGACTGACTTGTGTCTGGTGTAATGCAGCCTGCGTGACCTGGTCCAGAGACACCCATTACCTCTACAGATGAGGCCCATAAAACGCTTTTGGGCTCAGACCAAAGTAAAAGGGCCTGATGAAATGAGTTTAAAAGCACATCTCCCAATGGACATAACAGTCCACATGACAAAATTTATATACATAATTTGAAATAATTGGCAACTTTAGGAAGCAAAGCAAAGAGCAAAGTGGAGCTACTTTAGCCAATTATTTATGACCACCTTTTGTCTCAGATGCTTCTGTAAGGAAAATCTTGCCCGTTTGGCAGTTCAAATCATTAATGCCAAAGCTAAAATACTCTCTTCTCTGCTCTAAATGAGAATCACACATTCACTGTGTATTTAACAAGCACATTTGCTGTATTTTTAAATTTAAATGATTTGTCTCCCTTTATTTTCCAGTTTTTTTCCCTCCCCAGACTCTGCTACCTCTCAGTTGCCGTCTAAGTATTTTGTATGAAAGGTCATGGTCTCACAATACTGACTCCTTGCAGAGTTCAATCGGCTCTCTTTTGTAGGATAAAGCCATTCCCCATCTCCGCAGCAAGGGAGGTCCCCTGGCAGCAAAACAAATGTGGTTAGTTATGTGTGGCATGAACCTCAGCTGCAGTGGGAGCTGAGCTCCGGATAACATGTAATGGTAATGTATCTAGAATTACAAGGCTAACCCATCAGTCCCTCTCAAGAAATTTGACTATGAAATGTTTTATTTTGCCTAGGGAAAGTCTCTTTGGGTCTATCATCTAGTTTCCAGCAAGGTCCGGCACTCCCCCCTCTCCTGTTCCTTAGTAGGATGAAGGCATATGAAGAGGTCAAAGAGACTACCAGTGTCATGCCATAAATCAGTGGTTCAGCTTAGACGAGAGCCCAAAAGGCTCCTGCTCATCTGGTGTAAACTGACTCATTCTGCTGCAGTCAACAGAGATCTGACAGCAGCAGATTTGCCCCAAGAGCTTCTGAATTCCCATTTTAGATTTATCTAACTGGTATTTCAGATACCACGTTCTCTGCTGTCAGTGGGGGAGATTTTATTAATAACCTCGTAATAAATATTTTTCAGCTACAGCTTCATAGGATATCCATGCTTCCCCCTTGCCCACAAATAATATATTACATATATGTGATTATAAAAATACCAGTAGCCAATTTAGTTTAATTTAAATTTAGATTTTGCCCTAAACAAATACTGATGTGCCCTGTATATTTTTACTGCCAGATCATGATTTACTAACTCCATTTTGGGGGTTAAAGAGAGCATGACCTTGCTCCGTATTAATATTTAAAGATTACCTTGCACATGAAATCAGATGCTGACACAAGTCTCACAGGACTAAGAGGTTTTTAATCTTTTGAAGAAGCAGTGCCACACTGAAATATGTATTACTACATTTGAAACAGAACATGTAACAAATGTCCCACTAGCAGGCATCAGAGACTGCAAATTTCATTCAGAGCAATCTGGCGCACAAATATCAACTTTTTTCTAGAAGGGAAATTGCAGTGCCACAAAGGCCGATGCTTAACATCACAGCAAAGGCCAGCAGCAGCGTCTCAGACATTGCAGTAAAAAGAGTTTGCCATCCTGTCCTAAATGCAGGAGCCATTTAGTGCCCTTTTCAAAGCAATACATAGATGTTACTCTTTCAAAAAGGTGAAAGTTTACTTACGTTTCTGTACAAATGCAATTTAGAACAGTCTAGCAACCACGTGATTTTTGTTTTTACAACTGCACAAGCCTAAAATATGGAGATCTCCTGAATTTCTTTTAATACAGTTACTTTAATAGAAAACAGAAACAGCTGATGTTTAACATAAATGACTAATTTTAAGACTTTTTTTGGAGCATAGTTATTTTCTTAAAAAAAAAAAAAATCAAGCTTAGCCTATCAGCATTTTTAAGTTATTTCTTTCCACTACACCTAAGCTTCAAACAAGAATATGAGCTGGCAAGCTGTAGAAGAGACTAATTTCACATCGCATTTTGGATGTACTCAGTTTGTACGAAATTGCCATAGATGAAGTCTCCGATTACAATAGTTCCTGTGTTTTGATAGCATCATGGAGGTTTTACAGGATTTGAAAATGCTGACAGAATGGCTCTTCCCAGTCTCCTTTGGGGTCGGGGACAGAGATGGTAGCCTGCCGTTATGAAGGTTCCCACTCCTGGTCTGTTGTGTCATATTTCTGACAGGTAATTGTCAGAAGAGGGTCCCCAGCTGGTGCCTCTGGGAGCTTGCTATAGTGCTACCAGAAAGCACTGGTGTACTTTGGAGGTAGCCAAGATGTTAGACTGATGTGGAAGAGTTTGGGTATTAGAGGATTCCAGCCCTGAGGAATTTGGATCATTTCCAAATCACCAGCTGAGAATCACCGCTATATTTGCCCGTAAGTTTATATCCAATTGCAGTAGTCATTACAAGGAAAAAGAGCTAGACCTGTTGTTTGGGAGTTGTGGAGGCAGTGCTGGAGGATTTGGTGCAAGGAGAGTGAGATATCCCTTCTGGAGATGCAGCCTGCTGGCCGTGGGGTGCTGAAGGCTCCCAGCTCCCATCCTCTTGGTGTTGGCCATGCTGTCGAGGGTAGTATCGTCATAACCTAACTCTCACCTGGCCATTTCACAAGCAGGGTACATCTTCTTTGTTCCCTTTGCAGCCATTAAGGCCTTCTAATCTTCCTTTTCCCTTAGCACATCCTCCCCAGACCCCTCTTTCTCCTGTCTCTCCCCTCCCCCAGCAAGATAATGAGGAATGGGAGCAGATGCCCGAGAAACGCGTGCACCTTCTAATCAAGTGAGGACATAAAAGGGGACGGTAAAAATCACATGGAGACTTTTGCTTTCAGTGCCTTCCAAACATTCCGTCTTAGTTCAATACATTTGCCAGTCAGCTAATCTATTTCCCTATAAATCTGGTTATCTCCTCAGATTTTTGTGGAGACAACATTTATTAGAAGTTTTTTAGTCACCGTAAACACGACTTGATCTATTTTATCCTAAACGAGTGTTTTCTCAGCGTGACTTACATAGAACATCATACTGCTAGGTCTCAAAAAGAGATTTTCAGTGAGTCACAAGTGCAGCAGGATGGCATGATGCCCTTCACAGAAATAACAACTAGAGATGCATAAAAAAATTAGAGAGAATTTGAGAATCTGAAGCTCTTTGCAAAATCTGCAACACTTTTATTATCAACATTGCTGATAGTACAAATAGGACTGAACCAACTCATAAGTGTTCTGGTCCAATGAATTCACTTACTGTTTATGATCCCTCCAGTCATATTTTTAACTGTTTTGGCATTCCCTTTAAATCTCCCTAAATATTCTCCTTGCTGGTTCAGTGCCCTCGACCAGGAAGCTTGTGAGTTCGTGAGGATTTGTACTTGATCATGAATGATTCATGAAATGAGCTTAGAAAACTAAGTTTAACATCTTATTCAATGCTGAGGGAAAAAAGAGCATCTTCTCCTATACTTGTAACATCTTGGCTAAGAAGGAAGAGTCTCAATGTCTCATTTTAAACACTGAAATTCAGAGCATCTGTTGCCTTTCCAGCTAAACCTCATATCTACCAAGAAGCAAGAGGAAGCATTTTAATTTACTACCGTAGTCAGGCTAAACCCAAGAGTTTATTTTTTCATTTTGCCATATACCTAGCAGCATGGCATAGCCAGGCTATTGGGGTGCAGCTGACAGCCGGTAAATGCCTATGTTGCCATTTCTCACTCACATTTAATCATGTGTTACATTTTTCTCGAAAAGCTATGTCTGAAATCAGTTGGTCTTGTTTTTAATTGTTTATGGCTGATTCTATATCTTTCTTAGGACAACAGAAAGCGTATAACCCAGGGTGTTAGGGACTGGTGCCTCTTCTTCCTTCTCCTCTCTCTTGACCTCTTTGGGCACAGCAGACAGAAATGCCCTGTTCTTTACTACCTCATTTCTGATGTATACGTGTGGCATTCATAGCCTGGGAACTTACAGCGCTATTTCCCTGCTGTGCATATTCCATACAGATGATGTTTGAGTCTTGGTTTTCGCACAAGCAGAATGGGGATAGTTGTGTTGCTTTGATGTACTGATAAAAGTGCTTTGTGAGAGCTAAATATTTCTTTGTGGAACATGCCATAGTGTGTTTGGAAGCTCTGTATAGCAAGGGGTAGGAGGAAGACAGAGACATGGATCTGATGCAAAAAAACCAGGACAAAACAGAGAAGGAGGTCCACGGTTATTCCCTTGCTGTTCTTTGTCTCCTATACTAGCTCTACAAGAGGGTGAGGATTTTTCCTCTTCCTTTGCTGAATGAAAAGACGACAAGACAGCATATACCTAGGGACACCTGCTGAGAGAATAAAACACAATAAACATGAGCGTGCTATGGTGAAATACACATTTTGCTTGTACGATAGACATTTTGATCCAGAGTTATAAAAGGTTTAAACATAACCTGTAAATTAAAATCAATTCAAATGCTTTTGTTATTCAACGTCAGGGTTTTTTTGTTGTGCTTTTGGTTCTTTTAAGCTGGAAAAAATTTGATCCTGTGGTTAAGAGAATTATGAAAAAAAGAAATAGAAGTACTTCTAAACAAGGTCTTCTATGATGTCCTCTAGGACTATGATTTTAAACTGGTTTTGCATTAATTGCAGTTTTTCTGGCTGTTTGTCAGGCCATTGCCATGCTGCGTTAAGGTCTCGATGCTTTTATCTAGCCCTCCCCTATTCTCTGTTTGTTCTTCCGCGAGGATGAGAGAAACCCTTACAGTATGCAAATATATAATGCTTTCTATGCTTCTTTCTTTAGAGACATAAAAGGATTTTTTAAAAAGGCAAGTTGAATATATGGCAATAAAGACGCAAATCTTCAGAAGCAGGCAAGCTACACTCCCTCTGCACTTCACAAATGAAGCATGGTTTTTGCAAAGAAAGAGTTTGTTAGGAGAACCACAGAAAGCAGGATTTCCATAATGATTTGAAAGAAAAAATTCTGTAACACATGGCACCGTATTTCCTTCAGAACTGCAATCCCCTTGGGACCAAATTCTTTACTACTTAATCACTGCAGTAATTAGAGATGATGTTGGCAAGTGTTCATTGAACATTTTGTCATTTTACATCTTAAAACATTTTGGCATTACTTTCCATTTCCTTTATTCGGTGTGTTCTGGTCCGTCCCCTGGATGAGTAGACTCAGCTGGCCTTCTCTTTGGGACCAGGTCAGTTTTGCAATTAAGAGCTATGTTGGTCTGCACTGATAAAAACAGGGACTAAATCATTCTATTTATGGTTTATACATTAATTTTCCACCAAACTTTTTTATAATGACTTATACACAGGCGACATGATGTGAAACAAATCTCTGAGTGAAACACAGGATTCCAGCCACAAAAAATGGCCTTGCCCTGCAGTGAGCCTCCAAATGTGGAAAACTGCAGTACCAAAGTATGAATAAACAGTCTGGATGAAGCAGAGCTCTGTAGATGGAGAATAATATTGCAGCATCAAACCCGCGTGTGAGAGACCGCCCCAGTTGTGAGAAGTGCCCCGGGGAGCGCGGGAAGTGCCCCTGCTGCGCCCAGGGACCCACAGCACCCTCATAACGCTGCTCCTTCCCCTGTCCACTGCTCAGCACAGACCTGCCGAAGTGATGTCAGATGAGGAAAAGGGAAAAATGAAAGGGCTGTTCAACCCCCAAATCTGTCATTTGAAACACCTGTTGGTAAAGTTGTGGGGGGATTGGTTTTGTGTTTTTAATAATAGCTATGAAATAGTGTAGCATGGCTTCTCTGCATTTCAGATCTGTGCCTGTAGCTGCTGCTTCAGGAAGGGAGGAAAGAATCTTCTTATAAGAGATCATAACAGCTGAAAACTACGTAAGTACCATTTGGTTTCCTAAAATCCAAATATCATTAACTATGTTAACTGACTTATCAAGGCAGCAGTGCACAATGGAAGATCCATGCACTACTCTTGTAGGCTTAGTCTGTCCTTTTACACTCCAGATCTTAATCTTCATTTTTCGTAACCTTTGTGTGTGTGTTACTTTTTTAAAATAGCCTTTGATGAGATGCCGCAGCCTTTCAAAGGTTAGATGTGGAGGGTGCAGCAGTGGTGTGGCTGTGATGGACACTTCTCCCTGACCCCATGTGTTTGAGCATCCTTCCAGCTGGGCAGACAGTTAAACCCAACTGAGGTGTCCCTCAAAATTTGCTTGGCTAAAGAGTGGTTCTAATTTCCACTTTCAGTTTCATTTCTTACAGTCTGAAACGGAGAATCCATAGAATTTAAAGTTCAACTTAAATGACAATTTGTGTGACTAATGACCGTTTATAAGACAAGGTGGTAGATTATAATGTCTTTTGAAATGCTGTCAGAGGAGAAAAACACACAGTAAAAATTATATGACAAATATAAAAAGGGAAAAGAAAACAAACTTAGTAACATAAGCAAGCACTAACAGCCATTATGCTTTTAAATTCTCTCCACAGCCTACAAATCTTTGCTGTGACTCACGCCTACCATACATCTAGCAGAGAGAAATAATATTTTTTTACCACTCAATTATAGTTCATATATTACTGTATTATTTTAAAATGTGTGAAAGCCAAAAAGTACACAAAAAATAACAAAAAAGGAGCAGCATATAAAATATGATAGAACTTTCTAAGCTAGTTTTATATACCTCCCTCTCCCTCCTTATATGCATCTGTATGGAGAATCCAACTGTTCTATCAAAGGCTCGAGAGCCATTGTATACATATAGTTAGACATGTGTTAATGAGGCAGACCATGAACCAAAGAGGTAATTGTGGCATAGTACACATACTCTGCAAGGCACTGATCTCTTTCATCTTAATAGCAGTCAGATGTGTTTGAGAATTCCTATACAAGTGTATATCTAAGGCTGCTGACCGCACCACATGTGGCCAAGCCTGCCAAAATTACACGGACTGACACTGCAGGTGGGTAAGATGCAATGGTAGCATCTTAGTACTTAGCATGTAGTGGTACTCCTGTCAAGGCACAGGAAAGGAAGCAAGTTTTAACAAACATTATCTGAGAACTGTAAACCACAAATTTTCTTTTATATAGGTAAACTATGAAAGTTTGAGGACCTGAAATCTGAGATAGGCTGTAACACTAATTCCAGAATTAACCTAGCACTGTATGTTCTAGGGGCAGACAAGAAGTCCTAATGAAAATGGGTAGTGCGTAATAGCTCAAAACTGATTAAAGAAAATCACCGCTCCTTTTACTTCTGCTTACAAGCCTTTTCTGCAATATTGATTATTTTTCAGAGGTAAGTGATAGTATCTATTCTTTCTGCAATTAATCCATAAGTTCAGTTTGCATGGTGTTTTTAGAAGTTCACAGAGGTCCAGAATTAAAAGGATACTGAGATCTCCAGAATAAAGCTAGTTCTGTGAAAGTTTGTAAGAAAAAATCTGGCCGAAGGCTGATCTCTCTGCTACTACGATAAAGACATCTATTAGTGTATTAGTGGCCTGATATACTAGAGGACAGATTCTGGAGTCATTTGAAACTGGAATTCAGATTGCACTTGGCCAATTGCTTCCTTTCTCCAACACTAGCGCTTAAAATTCCAGAGCTGTGGCTAATCAGTAAATGTGCATGACAAAACCACCATTTATGATTTTGTTTGCTACCCTAAAATAAGTTTGATTTTTCTTTTTTCATTCGTTTTAGAGTCTGTCTGATGCTATTTTTGTGCTGAAAGTTGTATCTCTCAGTCTTTGTTACATTTATGACACATGCTATACTGATACCAAAAAGGAGTATATTTTGAAGGGTTTTTATGTAGCCAACTCAAAATTCAGATGCCTCAAGCCAAATTTCTTTGTAATGGGTCTAATTATTTTTTCCTAGATTCCCATCTTGCATAGTACAATATCTCATTATATATGTCTAAACCAAAAAAATATAGGTATAGTTTGCACCTTTAAATTTTAAGCATTACTTCCTTTTCTATTTTTCCAATGCAAATGCTCCTAAATGACCATGGGGCAGTAGGTATTATGGGATGCACCTTAAACAGAGTGCTGAACACAGACTGAGTGGCTGCCAGGCCAGAATCCTTGATAGTGTGAATGGGAGCACAAGAGCACTAGAAATTCCCAAATCTAGTGGCAATGGTATAATATGGACAAGTTTCTGTATCTTACTTTGCCTTGGTTTCCATTCCTTTTAATGCTTTCACGTCCATTTATTGGGTTAATAACAACAGGGTGTGCCTATCCCTGCTGTTCACCTTCTCCAAGATGACCACCTCTCCTTTTGTTTAAAAAAAGCCTTTGAAAAGTGTAAGCATGAATGCTTACAGCTTGGCTCTGCCCTACATCCACTGTTGCCGGATAAACTGTACATTAGGCAGACTTTTGCTCAAACACCAGTTGCAACGTCGTAGGCACAGCCCTTGTCCGAGGCTTGCTCCCGTGCGAGGCCGGCGGGAGCCAGGATCCAGCCGAATTCAGCCGCAGCGTGGAGACAGCCCGGCGCTTCCCTCCAGGGAGAAGAGCAGGCTCGCACCATCTTCAGTGCTCTGCCATGCTGTGTGCTATTTTTTTTGGTAACAGTAAGAACGTCCTTGTAACATTTGCAGATTGAGTTAAAAATCAGCCTGGAAAGACAAATGGCAGAAATACAGCACGGGGATTCATTTATTTCTGACCTCACTAAGCTTTCTGCTTTTAAGCTCAGGATGCAGTTTGTTAATAGCTGTGGGAAAACAAAACAAGACAAAATGCATCCTTTTCTCATTGAAATAGATGACATGTTTTCTCTCTTGAGGCTCACAGACACCCTGCTCCAGCCCCCAAAAGAAGTGAATTTGGGTTCTGCAACAAAAGGAAAGACAACTATAAACCAGCCTCTGCTTTTGGTCACTTTAAATCCACATGGTATTTTGTACACTATTCTTTGTGCTGTCAGACATACAGGAATTCTACTGTGTTGCGAAAAACCTATGCGGTGTAAAAATGAGCTTTACTTTTTTAAGTCATGTCACAGTAAATTGCCGTACTTCCTGCGGGAAAAGAAAAGTGCTGGAGGGGTAAGTTTCCTACACTATTTTTTGAATTCATATCTGTTGTTTCAGAAGAAAGAAAATCTGCAAAACTTTAAATGAAGTTTACCTATAAAAGCAGTAAATTCAGAATTGTCCTCTGTATTTTAAATGTATTTTACATGAAGTTATAAGTTACAAGAGTGGTACAATTTCCAGACATGTTTCTTATAAGCATGGATTAAGGTCAATGTAGCAGGTTGAGCTAAAATTACCAACCAAAATCCCAATGCTTTGGATTACTCAGTTTCTGGATAACAGCTTACGTGATATATGCTTTTAAGAGTTTTGTCCCGAAATGAGGGATGCATATGCCTTCAAACCAGGAGACCAAGTGCAGCACGGGTGAAACCCAGTAATAATCGTGCAGCGTGTTATGGCTGTGTAAGAGTTATTTATAGCCCCATATGTACCGTCACAAGAAGTGCCCCTCTGGTTGGGAGCCTTAGCAGAGAGGTCAAGGGCTCTAGGCGAAGGTAGACTGAGTTACCTTCTCAGGCTTTGATGGACTTTACCAGGTCTGTCTCTGTTACCATAGTTTCCATTTTGTTCTCTAGATAAGAAATAGAAGCGTTTCAGTGTGTAGTTCACAAAGGCCTCGATCAGTCGGTTGACGTAGGGTCCCTGCCTGTGGTCAGGGTTAAGGGAATGAGAAGTAACTATGCAGAGGCCTGTTGTGTGTAGGTAAAAATCGGTCTTTTTTTCTTTTTTTCCTTGTTTGCTTGCTTTTAGCCATATCCCTGTTCACAGAAGCGTGGTGCGATACATCTGAGTCACCAGCTAGGTAAAGGACATCTTCAGCGGAGTTTTATAAGAAGTATTGTCTAATTATTGCATAATCCAGAAACTCAGCTGTTGCACATCCTTTAGTGGGGTTGTTGACCCCTTTTGGCTTTGGACATTTTTATTGGATGTCCTGTTAACATTGCTCTTTTTTCACCGCTGTTCCCGTTCCTTTCTTGGGCTTCCTGCACTCAAAAGTCCACTCTAAAATTTCAGAGCAGCAAAGACAACATCTTTACTGAAGCACTAAGAAGTTATAAAAGCAGTGGCTGCAGTTAAACACTAATAGTAATACTCTTTCACAGAAACAATAATCGCCTTCAGATATCCTCTCCCTCCCTAAAATCACCGTTCCTTCCATCACAAGAAAGGCTATGAGAAGGGCGGGGACAAGCCTTTATTGCCCATCACTCTCCCTGTTTTACTGTCAGGGGCAATTTCAGATCACTGTATTCCCATGCCATCGTCATTCCCCCTTCTTTCTTCATCTCTGGGCAGTGGCCAGGTCTTTGGAGTTAATGCAAGTATTGTTGTGCAGAAACAGTATTCTCTGTCACTGGTCCTTTTTCCTTAATAAATCTGTATCTGCAAGAGAAGAAAGGCAGTATGCGTTTTCTTTTAATTTATTTTGCAGGCACTGTTAAAAGGTAGGGAACTCATTATGTTCCAGTCAGACAGGAGGTTTTATTTACAATTTCTTACCTCAGTGCAGCCGTGGCAAATTATATCAGCCCTTCAATTCATGGATTATCGTTACTTCCTTACTTTCATACCCTTTCCGGAATTACACTACCACTGACCTGATGAACCCATTTTCTTTTAAAATCACTCCTATTTTATGTTTAGAGATTGCTTGGGAAAACTCAACGGCAGCAGCTAAAAGAGCAGGCAAGTTTGCAGTATATAATCAAAAGGTCAGAGTCTATTTTCAGGTGCTTGTTTGGGGCCACCGCTGAAGAAAGCAGGGAGCCATCTGTACCCATACGGGTGTCAAAAGTTTGTTCCCGCACACACCACATAGGCCAAAGCCAGGGAAAACATCCCTGGCTCATGGGGAACCTGGCTCACCCGGGATCATGGACACCAGAGAGGGCCTGAGGAGATACTCATCCCAGGAGACAACCGTTTCACCTTGCACCTGCCCAGAAGCAGCGATTCAATTTTTGTGCCATTGCTTTGAAGAAAAGGGACTCTTATCCTTTCACAAACACTGACAGCTAGACTGATAGATGGAGCTGAAGTGGATGGGTGACATTATGATAGGGATCAAGGACTCTTTGAGGTTTACTTACTTTTTCTGCAGAGATCAAAACTTTCAGTATGAACTGCCAACACAGAGCTGCTTGCATTTTACCATGCCGTTCAACTACCCCTGTCAACTACATCCGCATGGAGCCGTAGCCAACATCCTGCTAGGACTATAACCCCAACCCTCAATTCTGTATTTCTGGGCTACATCTATTGCCCTGAGCTCCACACCACAGAATCACTTCCCTTTCCTTGAGGCTCCTTTGCCTGCTTGTCTCTCTACCTGGAAAACAAGCTTTAACACTGTAAATACTCAACCTCCAATTCTCCAGCTGAGTAAGGCAACATAGCAGGACCAAAAGCTTTGTCTTCTCCTGAGTTTTCAATAGCTTTCCCTTTCCAATCTGAGCCCCTCTCTGGCTCCCTGCATCTCTGTCTCCGTCATCCATTTTGTGCTCTGTTCCCTCTCACATCTCTTCCCTTACTTCTGCTTCTCCACAGTTTCTTGGCCTTCCCCTCTGCAGCACAGCACAACGGCATCCCAAAGACCACTCTAATTACAAGCTCAGCTGCCTTGTGCACGGGGACGAAGAATGGTCACCACTGGCACAACGTTACAGGTCACCTTAGCATTCATCCTTATTACCTGGATTAACAAGGTGGCACTAAAAGCTATCTCATACCTGTCTTTTTCCCTTAGAAGAATGACTAAGAGCTTGATTAGTTAATCTTAATTATCTACACTAACTAAGCATGCTGCCAATAAGGAAATAGGCTGCTATAATAGAGCAACTAATATGCTAAATTATTAGAGAAGAAATGTACTCTTTTATTGAGTACACTCTGAATTGCTGCTGTTCAATTTGCTATGAGTTGTGAATTTGCTCTGAGTTATTTTTACCATTTGAGAATTGCCAGGCTTTATACCATGTTTTGCACAAGAACTCAGCTGCCCTTTTGCTGTTGTGTTTGTAGTTCCCTTCCAAGGAAGCTGCCTGCTGTTCCCAGGTTTCTCTTTCTCTCTCCCTCTTAGTATCTCCTTTAGCTACGAGAAATGCAAATAACCGATTTAAATTCTGTGTTTTGCAGGGAAACTTCCTGCTGGGACTTGGCTCAGGCCAACTGATGTCTTCTCACTGCCTGGAGAAAACCTTTGTCCTCCAGGCTGGTGGCAGGAACTCGAAAGGAAACCTGCTTGCTCTGTCCCCATTAGCCAGCGGTGGGAAGGAGAAAATTGCCCTTTCCACGTGTTCTCCACTTGTACAGGATTGGGACTGTTTATTTGAATTGCTCTCTTCTTTGGTGTTATTCAATGGGACGGCTGAGTCACACCTTGATTCTTGGTTCTCTTCCATGTGAAGGTTTCACTTCCCTTGGATTGCCATAAATCCCAAGCAATGGTCCTGTTTTTGTCCTGACAGCAGCCCCCATGTTTTCATTACACCTCCTGGATAGGCAGTCGGAGAGAATATTTTCATGGGCTCCGAACTCCTCTGCTCAGGAGGATGGTGGAAGGCATCAGCACAAGCTGCCATTTGGCACCACCTGGGAGAATTTATGTTACTTATTCATTGTGCTGCCCTTCTCACAACAGGGCCAGCCTTTGGTGCAGATAAGGGTATATTAAGTGACTGGTAGACATGCACTTGTCCCCAAAAAGTTGTCAGTTCAGTGTACTGTAGAGGAGAGACAGCTGTTCTATTTATGTCCTTAAGCCTGAATAATTTTCATTAGGGTTGCTGGTGGTCCTTCTTTGCCAAATGGGACCTCAGCGTAATGCTAAAGGGAATATTCTGTTTAATATTCTGTTTCCCAACCCTTTGTTTTTCCTTCACCCATGGTAACTGCCAGCAAGTTTGTGAGTTTTTCATTTGAATGAAATTTCTCTCTAGCTGTGGGCAGAATATAGAAAAAATCAATAGCTATTAAGATATGCAGTACTGCAGGATATGGGATCCTACTGGTAGAAAAAGCAAGAACCCTTTATTTATTCACATTCCCGAGTACCAGCATTCGTTATCTGACCTCACTACCCACATCCTGCTCTTCCCCCAGGTTTTCAGAGGGTTTTTTTCTTGCCAAAAGCTGAGCAGAGGACGTTTTGCCCATTGCGCTCTGCTACGTTCTGTGCTAGATCCTTGTGAAAGTGCCTTCAGGTGCTTTCCCAGGGCTCACATTTTTTGTTCAAGAACAAGTTAAGAAAAAAGAGTTACTGGAGGTTTTAAAACCCATTTTCTTTTTATCTAGTGTTCTGTTGAAGCTTTCCTCCTAAGCAGCTTACAATAATATAAACAACCTGCAGAAAAAACTCACTGTCAATCTGCTGCTATAAATTCCTACAGGTCCAGGGGCTTCAGGAGCTGGATATTGCACCTACAGGCCTTGGAGTCAGAGATAAGTATCAGATAATTCACTCCTCTAAAAAATACTCCCTTATATTCAGAGCGAGTGGAGAGCTGGAAGGTGGAAGAGAAGACGGGAGGAGGTGTGCTGAGAGCGGAGGCAGGAGCGGGGTACCCGGTGCGCGGGGTGAGGATGGAGACCCACGGGACTCACAAGTCCTGCAGCCGAGCGAGCGCTCGCCTCTCCCCAGCACCCGTGGCTGGGTGCTTTAGCGTGCTGCTCCGCTGCACATCTCCTTCCTTGGTATAAAACACACACTTCCTTCCTTCAGCTTGTGAGGGTGCAGACCACCATCCCAGCCCCTGGGGCTGCTTTAGCAGAGAGAGCAGCCATGTGGGCAGCCGCAGCGGAGCACGGCATCGGGTGGGGGTTTCCCCCCTCAGCTGGTGTTGCTCCGCCGGTTGCGGGCTGACCACACTGCAACCTGGCTGCTGGGGCGTGCCGCACGTGGCAGTGCTGTGCCGCTCCTGCTTTCGGAGGTGCCTGGGAATAATGAGCAAAATCTAATTAAGAAAAGTGAAATACAGCAGGTTAAGTCAGCTGCATCAGAGTGTGAAGTGGAGCCGTTATAAAACAAAACACTGTACAGTGGCATCTCAGGAGCTCTGCAGCCTTACAGTGATGCTGCCAGACTTCCCTGGCATCAGACTGGGGACACACCAGCACGAGCTGTTAATGTGTTGGACTGTGACTGACCGTGGCAGGGCTCTGCTGCTCAGCGCAGCTCCTGCTCAAAACGGGGCAGGAGGGGCGAAGCATGGCGTGGGCATCGCGGCAGCACGCCGGCCTGACCGTGGGGGGAGAGGAGGAACAGGAAAGGTGGTGATGAGAAAGCGTTAGTTCAACAGAAAGAGGAGGCAATGGAAAGAAAAGCTGGGCAGCGAGGGGGTGAGTGTGAAGGGCAGGTGTGGAGCAAGGCTGAGCCTTCCTCCTCTGCAGATGAAAAGCTCTGCAGCTATCAGAGCGCGTTTATCATCTGAAAAGCTGAGCTTGGCCTAACCCTCTGGTAATGGCTGTAAGAAAGCTGCTCTGCTTGGGTGGGAGAGGGTGCCACGCTGAGTGCGGGCAACGGGCCACCGCTCTGCTCTGGGAACGATTCAGTGGCTGCACGTGTGTGCAAGTTTGCCTCTTCAATGACACTTTTTGTTTTGTAAAAAAAAAAACCACAAACCAACAAAAACAACAAACCACCACCAACTCCCCCCCCCCTTTTCCCCCACTTTTTTAAGGTTGCAGCCTTCTGAGATCAACAAGTAGAACATTAAAACAAGGAAATCATATTTGTTCTTCATGATGCTACTATTTATGAAATGGTAGAATTAATTCTACTATTTTAATTGAACTTTAAAAAAAAGCTGGAAAAAAAATTTCATTTAATCTTGCTAGAAAAGCATCTTTTGAAACAGGCAAGAATGGTTACAGAACCCCCAGAAATATTTTTAATGGTAATTGTTTGCAGTTCCCTCTCTCTCAAAGTTGGAGAAAGGGCATCTTGAATGTATGACAGTAAGTTCAGCACAAGTGAAGCTGCTTTCAAGTATGTTAGAAAGGATGTCCACAGTAATAGGATTATATGCTGGTTTTGGCTGGGATAGAGTTGATTTTCTTCATAGTAGCTAGTATGGGGCTATGTTTTGGATTTGTGCTGCAAACAGTGTTGATAATACAGTGATGTTTTAGTCACTGCTGAGCAGTGCTTACACAGGGTCAAGGCCTTTTCTGCTCCTCACCCCACCAGCGAGTAGGCTGGGGGGGCACAAGAAGCTGGGAGGGGACACGGCCGGGGCACCTGACCCCAACTGACCAAAGGGATGTTCCATACCATATGACATCATGCTCAGCATGTAAAGCTGGGGAAAAAGAAGGAAGGGGGGGATGCTCGGAGTGATGGCGTTTGTTTTCCCAAGTAACCGTTACACGTGATAGAGCCCTGCTTTCCTGAGGATGGCTGAACGTCTGCCCATCGATGGGAAGTAGTGAATGAAACCCTTGTTTTGAGTTCACCGCTTTTGCTTTACCTATTAAACCGTCTTTATCTCAACCCACAGTTTTCTCACTTTCACTCTTCTAATTCTCTCCCCCATCCCGCTGTGGGGGGAGTGAGCGAGTGGCTGGGTGGGGCTTAGTTGCTGGCTGGGGTTAAACCACAACAGATTAGTACAAAAAGAACATGTCATCTTTGTATCTAAAATCCTGAGGCTAATTTGTCTTGGTTCCACTCCTCCGAAAACTTTTGTAACAAATTACTTTTGTCAGGAACACTTAATGATGTTTCACTGTTAAAATGCTCACAAGAAATATCTAACACCTGGGAAAATTATCTGTAAAGGTTATCACAGTAAGGCTAGGATGTAAAATGTCAAAGGACAACTTTATCTCTTTCCCCTTCTTCACCCTCCCACCCTAGCTACAGGCAGGAAAATTGGGGGAGCTTTTGCAAAGCCGTCAGCCAGGCAGGTGTCTGCTTCCTTCCAGCCTCTCTCCACTCTTGAGAGAGCCCTGGGATGCATTTTATTTAAGCTAACAGGTGATCCAAAGGAAGAAAACTGAAGGCAGAGAAAATTAATAATTCACTAAAATTTTGCTGGAGAACAGTCTGACAGAAGAGCTCAATGTCTGTCATCATCGCCTGAAAGACAACTTAACAGCGAGGCCAAGAAGCACCTACCGCCGAGAGCTATGCGATGCTCATGTGGAGGGCAGCACCAGCCGCGGGGGCACAGACACAGAGAAGGATTACCTCTGGCTTCAAGGTAACAGCACATTGGCTACAGTCCTTTTTACTTCAGGTCTCAGTACTCTACTGTTTCCCTACTCAGGCGAAAATGTGGCTAAACACATCACCCTGCCACCCCCACAAAACCCAGCATATTTAATGCACCAACTTTAGTCCTAGTGCTATCTAATAGGCTTTCTGATCCTGCCCCCCAAAACCAAGACACTGCAGAGCAACTTTAAGATTAATATTCCAGTAGCGATTTTTTTTTTTTTGTTATACTGAAGCCTTTTATTTCGAACAGATGCAACACACTTACATGTTAAAAATTTTTGTTTGATAACTGCAAATATTTGTGAATGCAGCAGTTCCTGTAGGTAGGAGACCTATGCATGTGGTCAAAGTCACTCACAGAAGAGTCTTTGCAGGATCAGGTCTATGCCCAGCCCTCTTCAAAGCAGCAAGGAAGAAAGTCTCTGCATGCTTCTGAGATCACCATTCATTCTTCAAATTAGTCTGGGTGTTGGTTATTAACATATCCACCTGTAATCTGTTTGCAGGATGGAGATCAGCAGCAGACATTATGGTCAAGCCTGGCTGCAGTCTTTGGCCTTGATTATGTTCTGGTCATGTCAGATTTGCATGAACCCAGCAGTTCAAAGCCTGATGTAGTCTGCTCTTTGCATTGGTCTTGTTGACCTGTGCAAGCTCCCTCCCGGACCTTCAACAAGGAACTCTTGAAAGCTGGGTGCACCCTTCATTGTTCCCACTCAGCAGTTTTGCGCAGTGGTAAAGTTGCTTCATGTGGTTGATCGTTCTGGCACCTCTTTGTGAGCACTAGCTAGGGCTCACAACTGTCCATGTACCTATGTAGTGCAAACTTGTTCAAATAGGAACATCTGGGAAACCAGTTCAAAGAAACTGGGTGGCTAGTGAAGGGGTGGGTTTTGTGACAGTAGGGATTTTTTCATTGGTAAATGCAGCACATGGTGTGAGGCACACACCAGTCATGGACAGAACTTCATCCTTTTTACCATCTCGTTTCCTGGTGTTTCTCAGATGGGTGAGTCTGGCTTTGTTTTTTCTGTTATTTGGGTTTTACTTCTTTATTTACTTTGTCTCCTGTAGCCAGTGAACAGCCACAAGTGTCCGGTTGCCAGAGGTTCAATCACATTCAGTGGGTAAGTGTTACAATCACTGCTCTCTGCTCTTCCTCTTGGGTATGCTGCGCTTTGCATTGACTTATCAGGACAAAATACCTCTTGTGTAGCCACACATCAGAATCAGGCCAAGGTAGTTTTGCCCAACACAATCTCTCTCTGTCAGTACCATATTTCCTATCTTGATGTTTCTGTGACAAGATTTTTTTTTTCCTATGTAATATCTTCATAATCAGGTTTACTGGCTTTACCTGATAGAGACATTTTGCACGTATAGTATAGAATTTTGAAGAAATAAAGTCTTTACAAAACCCAAAACCTGCGAAAGCTGTCCAGGTATATGTCTGATGTGTGCCACCTGTATGCACGTTCTCATTCATTGTGGTTTTAGATAACTGTGTTCATGATTGGTAACAAAAGCACAGAAATACCTTGGGAGTAAAAAGGGACTATTTCTGTTCCTTAAGCTTTGATAACGTGTTGACATCCTCAGTGAAACTACAACATCCTTTGCTGTTGTCCTGGTTTCAGCTGGGATAGAGTTTATTTTCTTTCTAGGAGCTGGTATAGCACTGTCGTTTGGGTTTAGTATGAGAATAATGTTGATAATACAGGGATGTTTTAGTCACTGCTGAGCAGTGCTTACACAGAGTCAAGGCCTTTTCTGCTCCTCACCCCACCCCACCAGCGAGTAGGCTGGGGGTGCACAAGAAGTTGGGAGGGGACAGACCGGGACAGCTGACCCCAACTGACCAAAGGGATATTCCATACCATATGATGTCATGCTCAGCATATAAAGCTGGGGGAAAAGCTAGGGGGCTGCTGCTCGGGAACAGGCTGGGCATCAGTCAGCGGGTGGTGAGCAATTGCATTGTGCATTACTTGTTTTGTATATTCTTTTATCATTATTATTATTTTCCCTTTCTTTTCTGTCCTATTAAATTGTTTTTTTCTCAACCCATGAGTTTTACCTTTTTTTTGATTCTCTCCCCCATCACATTGGGGGGGAGTGAGCGAACGCCTGTGTGGTGTTTAGCTGCCTGCCGGGTTAAACCATGACAGCTGTCTTTTCCAGTGGCATGTTTTGGAATATTTCTCTTTTTACCACATGCCCTCTCCGGTTTCAGGTGAATAGAGTTGTAGCTGCTCTCTTATGGACAGTTTTCTTCTGTTTTGTGCTGTGTCATACAGATACAGATTTCTGACAGCTGCAACACATGCCTCAGAGAATTCACTGAATGCTGGTGGTGTGACAAGCAAAACCCTTGAAAATCCCCGCTGTTTTTGAAACTGCATAACAGGAAACCCCTGATGTTGGGTTCATAAAAGATGGCTTTGCAGGACTATGAGAAAATCCTTACTGTGATTTTGGAGGTCTTAAAAAAACAAAATCTCTGCTATTATTTTTGTAACAAAGTTTGTATCTCTTTCCAGTCTATGACCTTGACAACATAAATGGATATAAAACTTCATCACTGGGATGATATCTTGTCAGTCATTTTCCCCTACAGATATCCTTGTCCCTTATGCCAGTCTTGCTGGCTTTTTTTTTGCAATATGTGAAAACATCGGCTCCAGCTGTTCTGTTGTTTGGCAAGACCTCAACACAGCTGGTGATTATAAGGGGAAATGTTGTCTGATGGGCACAAAAGGACCTGATGGCTGCCAGCAGCTCCCTGGTCAGTGGCCAGCACTGCCGCTGGCCCGCAGGGAGAGGCCACGTGCCAGTGTCATCTCTGGGTCTGCCTCGGGGCATAGCGGCACCGATGTCTGCTGCCTTCTCCCGGCTGTGAAACGCGAGCTCTTCCTAGCCTCAGTAAGTCACTTCACTCTTCGGTTTTCCCCATGTGTAAAACAGGGGTGAGGTCAATCTGTTCGTGCTGTTCAGCAGTCAACAAAACGGGTTATGTACAAAACTTCCTGAGAAAGGCAGCTTGTTATCCTGGACCCTCTTTTTCAGAGTGTTGGGAAGGGAAAGTAAGATGTAAATGCAGCCTTTCCTCTGAGCTGGGGTCACAGCAAGCACTGTTATGGTGGTTTCTGACTTGGCACATTGTTTCCCTTTTCTGGATTAATCTCAAAAATAGAAAAAGGTTTCTGACTAGGACAGTTATGGTATCAGATATCCTTGTGATTACAGGAGCAGGAACTGTTGCATGCATTCCTGTACCTCCCAAATGACTCTACTGCAAAGGAAGCTTCTCATTTTATTCTCACATAATAAACCTTTTACAGCTATTCCCATATTGTTAATATTCATCAGGGAAGGACACTGGCTAGATAGAGAGTCAGTAACAGTGTCTGCAGAAGGATTATATACGTAGTCATGTGCAGCAGAAGGGTTGTCTCTTGGGGCTGGAGAACTATGTCCCATAGATGTCCCGTGAATTTGTGCAGAAAGGCCATCCCTGAAAGGTGGGGATGTTAACGGTTGTTCTCGTGCACCACATGAATCAAGCATGGACTCTCTGTCGCTCACCCACAGCTTTCAGGTGGTCATTACCTTTTCTGCTCTTGATCCGCATGTGTTTGGACCTGCTGAGGGGAAGGGCTGGTGTGTGGATGTGGCTTGCCAAGGAGCCAGCTTGCAGCACGCTCTGACACTGCAGGCGACTCCTCTCTCTGAATGCTTTCTGCAAGAGTAAATGAGATAATCAAGCCTTAAAAGCAAACAGAGGGGGGGAAAAAAAACCCAAACTCAAACCAAACTTTAAAATGCTAGCCAGGGCTATTCCCAACCTCTGTCAGCAACGCTTAAGTGAGCTGGGACTTCTCTGACAGCAGAAGTCATAGGTGAAAAAATTTCACAAAAAAAAAAAAAAAAGAAAGCATATACACAGCAGGTCTTTGAAACAGCAGTGCTAGAAGACAATTTTTAAAGGTCAAAATTATTATAGGACATTAATTAGCAATCAGATAATGTTCAAATTGCTGTAGCAAATTTAGACACTGTTAGACCATGTGCTGCAGAGGGTGCAGCCACCTGAAAAGAATTTGGACACTTTATCAGAAAATATGCCTTGCTCGGAACAGAGCTAGAAGAACATAATGAGAAAACAATATGACTTCCCTAAAGTAATTAGGAGGTGGTAGCAAGAGCAAATAAACTTTTGCAGAACAAAGTGTTAGTGAACCAAATGAGAGCAAATAAACTGGGAGTCCGGTTTTCTGGAAGTGCAGGAAAGAGAAGGTAGATAATCCTGTCTTTTAACAGTGTTACTTGAGATGTAAGCAAAAAGCAAAAGTGTCTTTGCAAAGAGGGGAAATTACAGAACGGACTGAATATACTTAACAATTCCTGATTCCAGATGTACCAAAAAAATCAAAAGTCTTTCCACTGGCATCAGTGAGGTCTTCATTTGGCCCCTAGAGAGCTCAGGTAGGTTACATGGATTTCAGGAACAGTAGATGACATGCATTTCTAGGAGAAGTGAATAAAAAACAATTCTGAAACATTGCATTTTTGTCTTGCTCTTAAATTCAAAGTAGATCAAGGCTGAACATGCATCTCTTGCAATTCAAAAGTTGTTTTATCACTTTTTTTGATAATGTGACATTGACTAGAGAAATATTTAGTTACTCATTTGGGGGAGTTATCTGTTTATCTGGTAATTCTTTGCATATTTTAACAAGATAATAGCTGTTGGAGGAGAGTGATAATCAGGTTCTAAGTCTTCTTCCTTTTTATGGGAGGCTGAACTGCAGAATTGAAACTGAATTTTGAAGATGTTAATATTTAGAGAGTTGGCTTCATTCATGATAGAGTATTTCTGAAATGTGGAATAGCATTTGGCTTCCATTTCTAGCCTTTCAGCTTGCAAAAGTGCACAATGCAGGGTAGCTGTGTGGATGTCTCTGTATTCAACCTAGATATAAATATATAGGCTTTATAGGCTTTGTATATAATACATACATATGTAAAGATGTATATATGTATTTCCTTAGTAGTATTTGCCAAGAAACACTTTCAGTACTGCAACATCATCTTAAGCTACCTGTTACAGGTAGATGTGAAAACTATAGCTAATTTATCTTCTCAACTGTGCGAAGAAAATTCTAGTTAACATTTTACTGTGAATACTGTGATAAAGAGTATAAAAAGAGTTGGAAAGAGGATACATCTTCTAAAACATGGAACAGGGAGTTCGAAGTTAACTGTGTCAAATATTTTTCCATTACGAATTTCCACTGAATTGGCTCAACAGCCTGAGATAAAAACAGCTGAAGATTTCTAATTTTTTTTTTTTTTTCCTTTTTGATGGGGACATGTAGATTGAGGTGAGAACTCTCCAAAGATTATCCGCCGAGTGCCAGCTTTTAATGAATCCCATTTGTTTTCTTGATTAAGTCTGCTATTACCCCTGTTTAGTCTTGTCACGAGCCCATTAGCTGGAATTTTCATATCATGGTTTAGAAGAGAAATTAGCCTAGAAGAGCAGCACTCATCATCAGTCAATTTTCAGTGTATTTAATATAGTTTACAATTTATGAATTCAGGAATCTGTAGCCTCATACATACATATATATATGTGTGTGTGTGTATATATATGTGTGTGTGTATATATATATGTAAAAAAACCAAATAACTACTCTTTGTGGTGAAACTCATAGGCCAATGAGGGTTGCAGTCAAGTACCAGTTTGCAGTGATAACATTGTATATCGCTAATGTACTTACAGCTACAAGGTTTCTTCGGTGAACTTGCATCTGACAAGATATGTCAGCCTATGATTTGCGAGACAGAAGCTTCTTTAAGAAGAAGTGATTCTCCAAAGGTTTGACCTCTTATTTTCAAAAGATAAGCATCTAGGAGGCTTATCAAGCCTTGTGGTCACAAAGTACTCAAGAGCTTTGGAAGTGATGGGTACAGTGTAAAATGTACACAGGTGTAGCAGGGTTTTCAAATTCTTGACTTTCTTGAAAATGCTGTGAGAATAGCCCTTTAGGAGATTTAAATATCTCCATCCTTTTTCAGATTCTCTACATGAAAAGAACGGAGTAGGGCAAAATGTACTTTTAAAATGACATTTTGCAAATTTCAAGAGATGCCATTTCAGTCTCTCCTGGAAGTGAAGACTTGGGCAGTGGAATTTGCAGAGCTGCCACAGAAGTACTTCATCAGTGAAAAGAGCCAGAGAGGACCGCGGCTGAATCATAGGGTGATGCCCTGGCATTATTCTGTAATGGGAAACATAACTTTGCCAGGTACTTGGAAGCAAACATTGCAAATATTTGGACATTATGCCATTACCTAATATTACCCATTCAATGCCCTCTTTCTCTTTTCTTGTTTTCTTTGTGCCACTCTAAATGACTAGGCTGGCCTGCTGGCATTTCCCTTTTTCCTTCTGCTTTTCCTCTTTTCTACCTCCTTTTCTGTAAGTCCTGAAACAGAGCGGGGCCTTGGTCACTCTATTCACTTAGAGTTCCCACATCACTTTCTATTTGATGAACAGTGTGAGAAACATCCTGTAATCAAAGCAAAACCAACTCCTATCATGTTGCTATTCCACAGGAGCTCCCAAAGATCCCTGGAAGAATTTGCTGCACTTCTGGGTCCAGAGGCTGTTACGGAGAACACCAGTTGGTAATCACAGCTTTTTTTTTAAACTATCTGAGTTACTGAAGGAAAATCCTTTCCCATATCCTCACCAGGGTTGGATCGAAGCACAAGGACCCATTTCGTAACTAACCAAGTCTAAAAATTCAGCTCCACGCTTAATTTCTCGGCTGGGTGGAAAATAAACATCTTTATAAAACTGGTAAATGACCATGACTACCTTTTCAAAGAATTCTCTCTTAAGAATAATTCAGATGGTGTAAGAGAAATGTACCTCTCACAAAAAGCAGCTTTTCCAAAACCCTGTAGTTTCCCTGCACAGTATTCTCTCTAGCTACAAGACTCGCTTCCTTCAGTAAATGTATTATAACCCTTTCAGTCTGTTCTGCTTTACATACTCGACACCATGAATCTCTAACAAGGTTAGGGGTGAGTAACAATTTAAATCTACTTTCAAATACGGCTGAAAAACCTATTATAGATGCAACCTTGAACTTTAATTGTATAAAGACAGCTACTTTCTTAGCATTCACACAAGTGATAGAGTTTCTTGTTTGTAAGTCTGCCTGGACTTTCTGGCTGTGTTGGCAACTATTTATTCTGTCTCTAGACTTTGAAAAAAGAAATGCATAAGTTCACACACTATACATCATCTATTGAAATTTGTAACGATAAAGGTTGTTAACATATTTGAGTTGGAGAAGCCAATCTGGTTAATTATATGTTATTCTTCCTGCTATTTTACTAGGCTACACAAGAGGTTGCTGAAATCCAGCATTTGTTTTCAGATATACATTCATGCTTTTTAAGGAAATGATTGTAAAGAGCCAGAGAACACTTTGAAATGATGTTGGCCAAAGATTTTCCAGCATTGGCACAAACTAAGGAAATAAGGGGAAGCTTAAAGGATCCATGAAAGGTAAACAAGGAGTCTCTCTTTAAGGCTGGTTTGTAGTAGGTAATGGAAAATTCTGGAAGTATTTTTGTGGTCTCATAGTTTCAAACCTTTCTGGTACTTCTGATCAAAAAACCATCACCAGACACAAGAAAAAAACCACCAAAAAACCCAAGTCAGCGTACCCAGCTTGAACACCTCTGGTCTGAAAGCTCTCTTCACAAGAACGATACCTCTCCCATGGCCCTGGGCATGGTCTTGATGGGAAGGATCAGTTTCAGAGCTGAAAGTTTGTGCTTCACACCAGAGAAGTTTCTGTTAAACTTTACAATCAGGGTAGCTGCAGCGAAGGTGTTAACATCCTTATGGAGGTGGAAATGAGGCCGCTGCTAATTCAGTGCAAACAGCTTACAAACAGATCTCAACCACTGGTAGCAACTATGGATCTGCTCAGCCCTGGAGTAGCTGTGTAAAAGACTGGGTGAGATTTTCTTTGTTGTTTTGTTTTGTTTTTACCGGAGCTGAGCCATGTTATCTCAGGCCTGTTAAGCATAGGTATAAAAATTCTGCCTTGAAAATATTTGATCAAATAAATCACCTATTGTTTAGATAAGAATATATTTATCAAGGTCACTCATTTTCATTAAATCAAGGATAATGTTGTATGAGTTGGTCTGCCCCCGACTAGTCCTTTTGCTCCCAGAGAGCTACAAGATAGAAAGGAAAGCCCCGTAATCCTTCTAGCACTGCCTGGAATATCACTTGAGCCTCCGAGACACAAAGCGATGCTCTGAGCCACTGATTCCTCTGTGGGAGCACATTTGCTCTCTGTTAGTTGAGATTTTTAAAGAAATTTGTAGGCTTTACATTTTGATACTAACTGTCATTTTTGGCCAAGATATCCTAATTCAAACTTATGAGAACACATAGAATAGCACTGGGAAAAAGAAAGTTGGATTCAGAGCTACACTGAAAGTTTGTGGTCCCTAGGCAGAGATTTGAGATCCCTGTATTTCCTCTTCATTCAGAAAATGAGACACAAATTTTAAAAATGAGACATGTTTTGGAAGATTATTATCTAATTTGATAATTCGGCTAATGAAATGCAGCTAAGTGAATATAGCACATGATATTAATTAGCAGTAAGATGTATGTCCTCTTTACGATACTTATCAACAACATTGGTGAAGAGATGTCAGCGGGAGCACTGTGGTGTTAGCACTGGGAATACTGTGTAATGTTGCGTGCACCAATCCTGAATAATATTGACTTATGCTACCTCCTAAATCAGCTCAGCCCCTTCCTCTTACCCAAAGCCTTCCCATCTGGAAAAGAGATTTCCTTCATTTCTAGGAGGAATGTAATGAGACAGTCCTCATGGTATGGGCTTTTGACTGATTAAACAGTCATATGCCAAGTCCCTTTATGGTGCCACAAAAGGAAGAAAAATTAATATGTAAATTACAATTAATATACTACATTGAATAATAAACAGTGTAGCTTTTCAGCTATACTAGCAAGCTACTAGAAACTTGTGAAAGTGCAAAGAAACGTTTTGCTTCCTTAAATGTTTTTTCTTTTGAGCTGTATTGAGCAATTATGCCTCTTCAGAGGTGGTTAATTTTGTGAGCAGAATATTAATAATTTATAAGTGTGTTAAAGGTATTGATCATGCAAGGGTAGAAACATTATGCTTGAGTTTCTTCTATAATCCATTAAAAAGGAAGTAAATTGCTTCAGTTTCATATTAGAATATGAGGCTAGCATGTAGTTTAAAACATATGTAAAGTTGTTTTCCCGCTTGAACTGCAGTCATCCGCCGTTGATCTGGTGGTAACGCACGAGGATTTGCTGGGACTCCGCTGCGGGCGTTTCAAACCAGAGACTCTTCCTCCTTCTCCCAGTGTCAGCCCCGGTGCCCCCGCTCCCGCCCTGCCTGTGCGGCTGGTCCGCGTGCCCGCGCTCCCCTCCGGGCACGGCTCTGCTGCGGTCCTCTGGGAACCCTGAGGGGCTGATCTCAGTAGCCGTGGCAGTAGGTCTCGCTTTCTTCTGTTTGTGACTCTGTTTCTGGGCTTGGGCACTACACCTGGGAGTCAACGGGCTCTATGTAAATTCTCCTGGGGAAATGGTGGGGATGTCTGCTGTGGGACCAAAGCTCTAGCTTGTCTCTTTGTTTTTTTCCAGCCCTGACCATTTTCTCATGTTTGAGCATAAAGTGCATAAACGTTGCAGTTATGCAAGGTGAGTACTTGCAGCGAAGTCCGTAAGGCTTGTATAGGTCCAGGAATCTACCTGCATGGGACTTTTTGTTGCATATGGGGACTTAGTGTTTTCTTGACCCTGAATTGCTCCCCCATTTTATCATGATTGCATGAACAAAGCTTTAACCCGCAGGCCCAGGACCATAGGATGTTTGTGACAGGAAGGGACATTGGCGGTGAAACCAATCAGTGCAATACCTATTCTTCTACTCCTGTTCTAATGCAGAAGGAAGAATGATATAAACCAGAGGAAATAAATAATTGGTGAATAATTTTATTAATCAGATTCCTTCTGGACCACCAATCTCATTATTTATCAGCCAGGCTTCCACTAAATCTATTCACAATTAAAAAAAAAATTACTAAGTGAGCAGTATTGAACTGATCCTTAATTAGGGCAGCTGAGATGTCTTGTATAATTAACTGGGCTTTGGTCATAATTATTTCCTGATAGTTGGAATTGTTTTCCACAAGTAACGGAGCAATAGTAATGGTAACACTAAGAAATCTTTGATTTTTTCAGAGTAAAATAATGGCCAGGCTTATTGTGCTTAAGTTGTGTAAGACCTATTTGTTCCCACTGACGGCTAATAGTAATCACGTCAATTTGGCTGGACCATACAGGAAAGTTTTGCAAAATGAGTTCTCTTAGTGTAAAAATAAGTATGCATCCAAGTCTTTAAAATGTGGCTCTTCTAATTTGTGCTTTATGATGATCAGCCAGAGCTTACTCCTCCAGCAGCCACACGTGAATCCTGGCATACCAGTAAGAGTTTCCTTTATCAGAGACCAAGGGCTTAAAACTAGTGCCCATGTGTGGCCACACCAGGTCTCGTTCAGGGAAATAACTGAAATCAGCTATTGCTCATAAACAACAGGGTGAAAGAGCTGCAACTCGACAAAGACCTTCCCAGCTGGCAAGGCCTCTGCCGCTGCGCTCCCCACATGGTGCTTCCAGAGCTGCAGCCCTGTGGCTGGGATGCCAGGGGATGAGGTTCTCCGGGAGGTGTGCTCCACACCCGTGGTCATGCCATGCATCGCAGCTAGCACCACGTGCCCGGCCTCCAGCAGACACGGTGCTCTGCTTGGAGTTACAGTAGGGAGCACACATTGGTTGGTAGCTCTAGAAACCTGCCCTGATTTCTTGATTTTAGTAAGACCTTGCTGATGTGAGTGACTCTTTGAGAGAAGCTGGGAGAGATGTGGACAGTAGTGCTGGAAACAGGGCAAATGGGTTTTATTTGCAGGTTATCAGTACTCCTTTCTTCCTCCCTTCTGATGCTGGCTTAGGGCACAGCTTCAGAAAGACACGGGAGTGCCGTACGTGGTATTTCTTACCCCGGAGTACACCCAGCCCTCCATGGGGACCTTGCAGCAGACTCCAATGTATGGGCTTCTTGGCAAGGGGCGTTTGCCAGACCATTGCCTCTGATTTCAAAGAGTTAGTATCTGCTCTAATCTAGGAAAACAGCCATCATGTTACAACCCGAGGTTGTTTGGGATTCATTATGAAGCTGTGTGAAAGAGCGTGTGGGTTAAACAGGTTCACTGCTAATTAATACCTTTATTCCTAACATAGTAGCTCCTTGCTCCTGGGGTTAGGCAGAGTGAGAAGAAAAACAAGCAGGGAGCTGTCTGCAGGCTCTTTCAGGACTGAAGCAGCAAACGAGTATGTCCATAGTCCAGGGAGCTGAGCACCAGCACCAGGTGTAACTCAGCCACCCGACAGCAGCCGAGTACCTGACTCTCAACAGCACCAGGGCAGTGGGGTTGAACTTGTGTGGTCAAAATCAGAGTTTGTTTCTAAAACTCCAAAGTTCAGAAAAGCAACAGGGTTTTTTTTGTATAATTTTCTGAGAGATTTGTTTAATGTGAGTAGTCATCCCCTGAGAGATCTTGGACTGCGCTACATTGCGTTCAGGCTAGAAAGCGCAGAATGAAAGTTAAGAGAATTATTCAGCTGCCTCTGCTCTCTGCCTGGCAAAGACTCCTTTAATCTTCTCATTTATAAAGAATCTGCTTAATTTGGCTCATTGCTTTGGGATCGCCCTGTTGCCAAGAGTGAAGCCAAAGTCCATAAGCAGTGGAAACCTTTCCAGGTGTCGGGATGATGTGAGCAATGCGATTCCTTACTCCCAGATAGTAGAAAGTATGGTGTGCTGGCGTGCCCTGACAATCATTCCCGTTTTTGTCCTATTCATGAATAAACTGACCCATTACCTATGCATGCTATTTTATTAACTAATGTCTAATTATTTTTTTCACTGTCAAATTCCTTGCAGCTCTCTTTAAAGTTTAGTCAATAAGAAGATTAAAACATAAATGCCATTAAATATGCTTTAAATATCAGACCTATTGAAATATTTCCAGGTTCTGTATCCTCTTAAAACATAATTCCCATTCAAAAGAGAGAGGAAATGTCATCTGCATGAGTGTCTTCTGAGTTTAAGATGGGATTATACAGGGAATTATGTAGAGTAGCTTTGGAAATCTGATAATTAAAAAGCTTTGGACTCTTTTATTTATGACACTTTAAACCCCTGTAACATTTGGGGAAGTTTTCAGTGTTGTACCTGTGCTGTTAACCTCACGTATAAAATTTTTCTGAGTAACTTCATGTGAATTAAAAGTCATAGAGCATGAATTCAGATTCAGTCAAGCTGGATTTGCTGGGATTTGAAGGTGATTGCTGGATCTGCATGAGGTTAAAGTGGGGTGCAGGCAGGTCAGGAGGTTCTCCTGACCTCACGTGGGACGTTCTCCTGCTCCATAGGGAAGTCAGGGAGAGAGTAGCCAGAGGTTAATGTTAGCTGTTATGAATGTTCTCCCATGTCATCCTGTATGGGAATCCCACAACATCCCCAAATAGAAAATCTCAACGTTTCAGTGCCCATTTATTAACAAGTACAGTGAGTCCTGGGTGTCCCTCTGAAAAGGGCCAAATAAAGTCCCATTACAGCCGTTCCAGTTTGCACATTTAAGTGTAGTAGAAAAATGCTTGCAGAGGGTCAGGACAAGGCTTCTCAGCTGCCCCAAGCCCTGTAGCTCATGTCCAGCATGGGATGCCAAAGCATCTGTAGGATGCTTTCCACAGGCCGGCCCCCAGAGCAGGGAAACGAAGGGGAGCAGGGCACATTTCCAGGAAGAGCAGAATGGATTTCTCTCCAAGGCTGATGGATATTCTGCTTTGTGGGGCAGAGAGTAAAACCTTCACACCAGCTTGGCTTTTTGCATCAATGCACGCGCAGCACAGGCTTTGGCAAAATGTCACAACACTGGGAGGAGAGCACTGCGATTGACCCTGGCGCTTGGGTGTGGGCTTGCCGTCTAGCTCTTCCCAGCGTGTTGCAGCCCCCAGACTAGACAAGCCGTGCTACCTCTGCCTCTGCGGTCACCTCCACAGTCGGCGTTCATCGGGGCTGCTAGCGTGTCACTCCCCGTGCCTTTCCCCTCGGCAGCAGCTGAACTGGAAGACGTGTCCGCTTATGTAGAAGTGCTCCTGATAAATATTGACCAGGGAATTTATCATAAATATGCAACGAATCTCTGAGCTAGCGGGTAATGTTAAAGCAAACATGTTTAGGACAGAGGCTTTCAAAACAGGCCAGCAACATTCTTATTCCAGCAAGAGGTGACACGCGCCTATTCTTTCTTCAGCTGGCTAAGCAACAGCGGGAGTGTTTCCTACTAAACAGCCTCATTAGCATAAGAATAACTACAGGGTAAATTTTCAAGCTCATTCCAAGTGAATTCAAGGGGAGGGGGGGAAATATTCTTTTAATATGCGCAACTCATGCAAACAATGATATGAAACTAATTCATTTCATCATATTATCACCATATCATATTAACTTAAAAGAAATAATAATGCAACATGGAAATGTTTGCATATTAGAGAGAACTCTCATTGTACCCTATTAGCACCATATCGTATTAGTATTGCATTAGGCTATTATGCTCCAGTGCTAAAATGATGAAATCCCACTGTGAAAACTGATATTGAATTCTTGTAATGTTTCAGAACCATTTTTAGCACTGCATATAAATAATTCATGGGAGCAGATCTAATGAATTGATGAAAACCCCCTATCCCTTGACATTGTGAGAGTATTTATGAATGTAAAGTCATGAACAGGATTTTTTTTTTTTAAATGGAGATGGGCTGGGACTGAAATATCTGGCTTATCACCAGACCCAGCTTGCCCGTGTCACACAGAGCATCGGGTTGAGTGGCCACATTTCTCTGTTAACATGGCAAAGGCAGTGTCTAAGAAGCGGCCTGTCCCCGGGTCAGGGGCGCAGAGCTCACCTTTCCAAGCGGGCTGACTCGGGGAGCCCTCCGCCATGTACCGAGACGCCTGAGCGGGGAGGCCCTGCCGCACACAGGGCACTGCACTAGTGCCGCTCTGGTCCATCTGCATTGGCTTGCTGAGTTGTTAAGATCTGAGACTAATGGCAAATTGTTAGTCAGAAAATACGTATCTAACGCGAAGCTTTTACTTACACAGCATTTGGGTACTACGGTGTGATGGTAAAGGTAGTTATTAACGTACGCTGTGCAGAACTTTGTTTTATACAGATGTATTACTGGCAGACCAAATCCCAGTGACTGTTTAGGAAAGCAGAGGGCTGTATGATGAACTAATGAGAATTACACAGCCTTTAAGGACCCCATGAGGAACAGCTGAAGCAGACGGCATCCCCCATCCCTGTGCCTGGAAAAAGAGGGAGCGGCTGTGCTGGCGCAGGGAGCAGGTGACCTGCGTGTTGTTGTCTGAGTTACAGTCACCGGTTTATAGTCTGAGTTACCGTCACCTTGTTCCTTTCTTGCTGCTCTCTTGGCTTGTGCTTCAGCTCTCTCCTGTCTCTCCTCTGGCAGCCTGCTTTCATGCCTGATCCCACGTAGAACTGGGGACCCTCGATCCGAACCACGCTGCTGCACAAGCTATAGGAGAAACGGGAACACAGGATCCCTTCCCAAACCTGTTATCTTCCTTTTCACTGAGGTGTAAATTCAGAGCAGGAGACGCATGGAGAGCAAAGCTGGACTACTCTTTCCTTTGCTTTCCAAAAGGACGTGAGGATGCTGGCAAGCTGCGTACCCTGCTGCCAGGCTCAGAGAGAGGAGCCCTCCTGAGCCCTTCTGGATGCCATGTCTTGAAAGTTTATTGCGCTCTTCAGGCTTGTCCTTTCTCCGGTAGTCTGGGATGCATCTGCTGTGCTTGCAGCGGGAAACATAAATCAGGCGGGGGAATGACTCTCTATTTTCAGTGCAAGAGGCAGCGATGTGGGGGAAGTTTCTCTAAAGGTCAGCAGGAGTCATGTGCTCTCAATATCTTCCCCTGGTCTGGAGATTTCAAGAGAAAAAAATCAACAGCGAGCTACGGGATGTTTTGGGTTTTGCGGGACACAAGGTCAGTGCATTATGACCTTGTTCCGAGCAGAGAAGGAGCTGATGAGGTGTGAGATCCCAGGGACAGCATTATGCAGAGCAAGGGTAGGTGAAGAAACATGAAATGTAGGGTATCTTGTGACTCTTTACAGACATGCTGTATGCACAGCTGTTTTCTTCAAGACTGGGTTGAGAAATGGATCCATTCAAGAGAAGTTTGATAGTATGATAGTGGGGGAGTGTTTCTTTTCTCTCTGCTCGTTTTTCTTCCCCACGCGCAGTTTCGGTTTTCCATCCTTTCTTCCAGAAAATACTGCTGTAATCATTGCAGAGATGCTGCAAGAGCTCTGGTTAGCTCCCATTTTTTGTGTCCAAAACTTGAAAAATTAGCAGTGCTTGGAGTTTATCCCAGCTGGTTCAGCTACTTCTAGTTTTCACTGGTGATATTAAATTACACATATGTTGCTAGTGAAAATAATTTCAGTTCTTCCTGTAGTCAGTATATAAAGTGTATAAATAACATGTTAGAGAGCATTTTTAAAAATTTTTTTGGTTTTTTTTTAATTTTTCAGCTAAGTTGATTACCAGACTTCACATTTATTTGTAAGGTAGGTAGGGAAGAGTTTTCTTCTGCGAGCTGCAGAGTTGCAGAGATGGTTGAGTGTTCACCTAATTCATACTAAAAGTAATGGATTTTTTTTTCATGTTGGTGTATGAACCACAATAGTAGCACATGCCATCTCTACACCAGCAAATAAAAACATGCTTATTTCACCAGAATATTTTTATATATATTGATAGGAAATGGACCTTAATTTAACTAACCAGTCAGTAAACTGTTTTTGCGCTGTGCTGCCAAAGTATGATTTTAAATAGATTCCAGCAGCTTGTGGTTTACTGAATTTGTTTATGTGGGTCAGTATGGCCTAATTTTTCCTGCAGAAGCTCTTCTCCAGTTATAACCGTGAATCATTTTAGGTGAATGTGAGAATTCATGAATTGTTCCATAGCTATAAATATCGAACATTTAGAAAACATACCTTAACCTCCAAACATTTACTGCTATAATTACCACTGAATATTGTTGTAAGCTGGGAACAACCGATGCTAGTGAAGAAAGCTGTATTTTATTGGAAAGATGAGTGAGAACAGGGCTGAACACACGGTGGAAAGCTGTGCTCCTGCACACACAGGAGCGGGGCCGGGGTTGCGCTCGGTGCTGGTGGGTCCTGGGCTCGGGGCACAAACTGACCCCCAGGACACAGCCCAGACAGGGTGGTTTGCGGCCGCTGCCATTGGGGCTTGCTCCGAGTGCTGCGGGGGTACATCCCCGGCCACCCTCCCGCCTGTCCTTGCTGGTGGCACTGCCAGGCTGCAGAGGGGTGAGCTCCCATGCTGGAGAGATGCGATGTCCTCTGCCCACTCCTGTGAGCTATTTGCCAGTCAACAGGTATGGCATATCCTAACTTTAAGAAATGCTTTTTACATTATTAACTAAAAATTACCATATGCTTTATTAAAATTCTGGCAGTTTCAGTGAGATATCTAACAGGAAATATTATCGCAGATTGGACTGTTTCAGTGCTGGAATTATTTTTGACATTCATGAACAGCTCTTCCAATGGCATATTGGATCTCCCACAGAGATCGGTATTCAAACAACGCACTGTTTTCTGGGCACAAATGTTCATGTCTATTTGCCATTCTAAAAACATTCTTTAATCATGAGTTTGGAGCTTAGATTTTGGTTCTGCTCCCCGTGAATGAATACAACTGGTGCGATTCTGCTTTTGCACTTCCTTGAATTTGGCTGCTGTGGGGGTGGGAATGACTGCAGTGTAAGTTAGCAGCTCCAAAACGTGTTTAATTATTTCAGAATCTCCACAGCTCTATGCTTTCTACCATCTCCCCTAACTGAGGACTGCAGAACTACTCCCTGCTGCTGCACGCTTTGGTCCCACTGCAGGTGAGGGATACATGTCTGCATGGGACATTGCAGTAGGATACTGGGAATAGCCTTGCGGGGCTGTGAAGGAGCCATCCAGGCTAGATTTCCAGACTTCCTTCTTTTCGGGTAGCCCAAATCTGTGTACACCGCACTGAGGTGTAGACATACTCCAGCGATTACCGGGTTGTATTGCTCTAGGAAAAATTCTTCTTGTGTGCGCTGTATTCCTTCATCTTGCCAGAATCACTGGGAGGCCAGGGCAGGGGCCAATGTCCCGGACTGTCCCCCTGGATATCTGTCCAGCCCTTTTTCTTCCTTACCTCAGATACATCTCTCCCATACATCTCCTGTAGCCTTTGTTTCCCTGCTCATTCATGTTTCTGATGCCAAAAATCTAAAGCTGGACCCTCAGTAGTATTGACCTCCTTGTGCTTGTCTCCGTTTCTAAATAGCAGGGGGGAGAATTTCTATCAGAATCAGAAAGTACACGGGTTGAAGATGTCTGTAGCCCTGTGTGAGCTGGATTGCAAACAGCTCAGCTCCTTAAAAATTTGGCTGGGTTTACCACGGTGAATACAGCAAACTCTTCTTGTTTTCCAGGGCGTCTCTCAAACACGGGCGCGCCCAGCCACGAGAACAGGCCGCACCCTGACCCCTAAAGCCGGGACGGTGGGCCGAGGTCCCGCGGAGCCGGAGGAGCCTGGACCCAGCGCGGCGTCAGCGCTTCTGTCCGTCTGCGCGAGGGGCAGCAGGAGGGAGGCGGTGCAGCGACGAGGCGGGGAGCCGACCTCTCGTGCCAGCACCCGGCG
>NW_009206682.1:585-866 GCF_000690835.1 Fulmarus glacialis | reverse complement strand
GAGAGCCGGTGCCGAGCCACCTGGCTCCGGTGCACGGGGCGAGCGGAGCCCTGCTCGGGCCAGCAGTCCCAGGGCCTCGGTGGCCGCGGGACTGTGCCCAGGGCATTTAGCATTGCTGCCCGCTTTGGAAGGGCCCCTTGGGTTAGTCCGGTAGGGAGGATTAGGAACAAAATGTCATGTTTCCCCCCGCTTATTTGTAAGATTTCTGCTATGTCGATAGCGGCAATTTGTTACGGTGACCAAATAGGGCTTCACGAAGCTTGTCGGGAGAGGGGTCTCTG
>NW_009206682.1:0-399 GCF_000690835.1 Fulmarus glacialis | reverse complement strand
ACACAGCAGGCAAGGCGAGGCTCAGCTCTAGCTAAACGGGAGCCGTGTAGGACCCTCCATTTTGGAAGAGCGCTAGCAAGGTCTGGCACTTGGAATTCTTGGCATCCACAAGTGTCTTCACTCTTTCTTATCCCCTCCTGTTCCCAGTAGATTTTGCATCCTTTACAATGGATAAATTATACATGCAGAGTAGCTTCGAGAATACCCCAGTGCCAGCCAAGGGAGCTGGTGCATGGGGGAATAGCCAGGAATGTTTAAAATAGTCTGGCCATGTGACTTTGGGGATTGGAAAAGAAAAAAAAAGGAAAAAAAAAATCCTTTCCCCCAGTGCTTTAAACGCAAGCGAACTTTTTTTCGCGGGAGAGAGTCATGAACTGGTGATCTGCGCGCCAGTCACGA
>NW_009206681.1:0-2208 GCF_000690835.1 Fulmarus glacialis | reverse complement strand
ACCGGGTGTCACAGCGGCATGGAGCCACCGGCCACCGAGTCCCTCCTGCCAACACTGCCCTGGCAGGATATGCCCAGTGGAGCAAATATTTATAATAAAGACTCATTTCCACAAGCTGCTCTCTGAATTTTTCCCGATTCTTCAGCCCAAGGAGCAGATCCTTCAAGCCCAGGGCATCGTGCGACCAAAAAACCCCTTTGCCATGAGCACACGTTTCTCCAGGCTTGGAGCAAATGTGCCTGGTCACAGCCTGCTTCATTGGGGGTCAGGGATAGTGGGGCCAGGTCTTGACCCATAGGTCAAGGAGCCATAGGTGAGGTTACCCTTACCCATAGGTAAGGCTATACGTCCTCACGGCATGCTCTCAGCCCCGCGGGCTTTGCAGGCGCTCCAAAATTAGGTGGTCGGGAGCAGAGGGTTCAGGGAGAAGATACTGATCTGCCAAACCCTTAATACCTTGTCAGCTTCCAAATATGCTGGTGGCCACTGCGAAACAGTGAGGGAGATGAAAACCAGTGCCCACAGCGCCAGGAGGGTGAGGACACAACCCCCTTCAGCCGGGCGGGGGAAGAGGTGCCCCGGCTGCAGACCTGGGGAGGGGGGGACCCCGGCGGTGAGCTCCGGGCTGGTGGTCCATCATTTCATGTGAGAGGTGCCAAGTGTGCAGGGGAGAACCTCAGAAAGGTGAAGGCAAGAAACATATTAAGTGCTACAGACTGACCCTCAAGGTAAAGCACCATCGTCTTTCACGCTCACCATTAGAAAACAGGGCAGGGCTGTATTTTCTGGGATATTGAATGTCGGCAGGGAACGGGAAACACGTCCCAAATGACATTTTTGCCCATGAATCATAAGCACCATGGGATCAAGCAGTGGTGGAAAGGAAAGCTGAAGCAGAATCAGATTTTGGGGGACAAATCTTGTGGATTGTGCTTGGCTGTTTATAGACACAAAGTTCCAGGGTTACACCTTCACAGCACGTAACACCAAGGGCTGTGATGGCCATGGTGTCGTCTGAAAGAAAAAATGGGTGTGCAGGTAGCCATACATAGTGGTAAGCTCGTGGACAGACACCCCCAGTCTGTATTTCAGAGACTCTTTAAACATTTTACTTACTACGCAGCCTCCCCCAATTTGAGGGTTGCGAAGATTATTTCCCCCATTTTTTTTAAACACCACTGAAAATCAAAATCATGGAGGGCCACAACCAGAGTATTACAAGTGGACAACACGGTGCTCAAGGAGAAAAAGCAGTTCTTGCCATGGCACACAGCTAATCCGGAAATATTTGACCTGCAAAAAGAGCTGTGTCCACAAGATGCGAAAGGTGTTACAAGATGCTATTGCCAACAAGAGGTGAAAATGTTGAGGAAGACCAGCAGATCATCCAGGAATATTAATGGGGATGACACATTGCACCCTCTATGAGAAAGGTGGTGATGAAAATGTGGGGACAGATGCTGTCTGCCCATATTACAGAGCAGCTCCTGATGAAAAAAAAAACATTATGATCATTTTACTAGTCTCTATCCCTTCATTAACAAAATAAAACGACGCTCCACTGGGCATGCCAACGTTATTCCTGAGGCTTTTACCACCCCGATGGCCTGTTTTGGGTGACGGGGAATGGAGTTGCGGTGACATTCAGGACTCATCCAGACCCCAGGGACCTCCTGCTCGGGGACCGCTCCCGTGAGCTGAGTGAGCGGGGAACGTTCCTGAACTCGTGGCATCAGGACCCGAGATGCAGGAGGCGGGTCCGTGAAAAAAGGACCTAGGTCTGCCCTCGGGGTTCGATCACAAGCGTGCGCTGGAAGCATCGCTTTTCCACTGCTTGTGGCAGGGCTTAGCAACTGTGGGAGAAGCTGTTTTGTAAGAAGTTTTGTAGAACAGCCACCATGTGCTTTCTGCTATGCTGAGAAAATGGTAGAGCAGAAATACATACAGGTCTCAGCAGCTGCTGCATCATGAACTGCCCCTTAAACACCCTGTTATCAAAGCTGGGTAGGACTTAACCTGAAAGTCTTAGTAGTAATTGCTCGTTTCCCTCTAATAATTGTACGTGAGGCAGCAATGCCCGACCCAAGAGCCTGCCCTGACCGCCCAGGGACCTGCGTAAGGACAGGGACACGCTTCTGCTGCCGTCTGCTCACCCCTGGACGGGGAAAACTGACCCCGGAGCCAGCTCATCCTTGTCGGGCAGAGCCC
>NW_009206680.1:721-1393 GCF_000690835.1 Fulmarus glacialis | reverse complement strand
AGCAGGCAGGGAGCAGGCAGGGAGCAGGCCCACCCAGGGCAGCAGCTGACCCATGCACGTTTGGGTCTGGGGGATGCAAAGCAGCCACGTGTGTCCCCGGGTCCCCATCGCTGCATTCGCTCTCTGAGGGATGCCCAGCATGGCACAGCACCACCGGGCCCCTGCTCAGCCGCTTTCCTCCCAAATTGTGATGAATCTATTTACACTGAAGCTTTACAAATGTGTGTTAGGGACGCATGCATCTCAATAAACGCGCTCTAATTAACAACTGATATTTATTCAGCCCACAGTAAATAAGCTGTCGCGGGCAAACCAAGCGACGCTGCTTTTGAAGAGCAGCTCGACTCTGCCATTTATTCAGCCGACAGCCCCCGAGATGCGGTGACAGAGCACTCGATTCTCCTGCGAGTTGCCTACTGTAGTAATTAAGGGTAATTAAAGCAAGTGGGTACGACATATAACGAAACTTTTATAATTCCTGTTTATTGGACAATTATTCACCCCAAGCTGTTCTTTGTTGGTGGCCACCCAGCGGCAACGAAGCCTGTGCATGAGCACGAGTGGGGTCTGTGCATCTCTTGGGTGGGGGGCTGGGACCTGCCCTTGCCCCCAGCACGAGGCACAGCCCCACAACCCGGCCCCACAGCCCAGCCTGGCCCCACAACCTGGCCC
>NW_009206680.1:0-223 GCF_000690835.1 Fulmarus glacialis | reverse complement strand
AGGGACGAAGGGCAGCCTCATCCCTTCCTCTCAAGCCAGACCCCTTGCTAACACCAGCACGGCCAGCAGCTCCCAGGACCCTCAAATTCGGCTGTGAATCGCTTTGGGGGGTTGCACCTATCCCTCCTGCTGCTCTTCCCGTGCCTCGGTTTCCCTCATTTGCCAAGGTGCTCCCACGGGTAGATTGTCCCCAATCCAGTGGCACGAAGGGACCCCGCCGGCC
>NW_009206679.1:0-14228 GCF_000690835.1 Fulmarus glacialis | reverse complement strand
CAGCTGGGCTTCACCAGCGCCCCAGCCGTCCCCCAGCTCACCGGGGCTCCCCGGCGCTGCTGAGCCCGCTGACCTGGGCAGGGTGATGGCAAGGGAGCTGGGAAGGTGCTGGGAAGGCAACTGGGATGGGTCCAAGGGGGAAGGTCGCAGTGGTGGCAACAACAGGGAAACACGAAGGGTTTGTACAAAATTGTGCTAGAGGAAGGCTCAGGCTTGGAAAATGCAAATAGATGTGAACAGAGACAGCGAGAACTAAAGACCACGCGGCTCCGGGAAGGCACCGGTGCTGCAGGCCACTGGCATAAGGCACAGCAGCAATGGCCAGAGACGAGCAGGTATTTCGCACGGCTCAAATAAACTTCATTACAACAAAAATCACGCCTGCCTGCACCCCCCGCAAGCTCTGGGGAAGAACACAGCCCCTGCCCGGGGCCGTCCCCATCACCTGCCCTTGCCCATGACAGCTCCAGCTCCTGCCAGCTGCCCCACAGCTCCCCAGTATCAGACACCATTTACCCAGACGCAGCCAACACTGGAGCCGGGCCATTTACCACGTGTGTCACTTATTTTGTGATTTTCTCACAATACTTTTTTTTCCCCCAAGCCCACAATGATCCCGCTTGGCTGGTATTGGCCTTCTCGACACTTGGCACCGACATCTTTGATCCCACAGACTTCCTGCCTTTCTAACAGAGCTTGAAATTAGTGTTTATTTTCTCCATGTCTTTACAGCTGTGCTGGCACCACACGGCTCAGGGCGAGCTCACTGGCTGCGGTGGCACCCGGCTGTGCTGGGAAGGAGCTGGACAGGGGTCGTTCCTACATAACAGGCATGTTGCAAAAGAAGAGAAACTATTTTGCTCCTATTTTGGAAAACGAAGTACGGGGCAACAAGGTACTATTGCACCAAACCCCACACTTCCAGCCTCCAGGGCACAGGCACTGGGTGCAGGCAATGCGTTTCCTCATCAGCAGGAGAGCTGATCACTGCCAGCTTCATTAAGTACATGCCTACTGCAGGGAGGAGGGAGGCTGGCTGGGAGGGGCTGCGGAAAAGGCTTAGGTACCTTCTGGGATGATTAGTCCAGAAATGAAATGCCGTCAAACAGCAAGAATAGGGAGTAAAAACAAGTGTCAGAACATCTGGTCTCACAAAAGTGACACACAAGCTGAATGGGTTGAAATTATATTTAATGCAAAAAATAGGAACATCATGAATAAATAATCTATCAGTAGATAGTTACTGAGAAAAACAAGAAGCTAAAAAAAAAACCAAACTAATCTAGAAGGAAAAAAACCCCACTTCATCTGGAAGGGGGAAAAAGCTTGAAAAATACAACACTGGGGCACGTTTCTGTCTCATGCAGGGGGAGAGCATCCTCGGCATATCAAGGAAATCAAAGTCAATCTCATGAAACACAGTTGTGAGGGGGGAAATGTAAATAAGAAATTGTGCAACTGAGGGGGTCCACAGCTGCCGCCATTCCCAGGGTCTGTCTTTGGGAAGAGGGATCCCGCTTGCTCCGACCCCATTATGCACAAAGCCACGCTCTGGAGCGCCCGCAGCAAGAACCAACGCCCCGGAGGAACCCTGTGCTGCAGAAGCCACTTAAAAACAGCTCCGCAACTGCTGTCCCAACCCAAGGGAGCACTCCCTGAAATACAACCCCCAGGTGGAAGGATAATGGCTTTTTTGTCTGGGTTTCTTTTTTGGTGACTGTTGCTTTTTATACTAGACTCATGGCTGGACCCAGAAATCTGGCAAAATCCTTCCCCATTTCCCATCCCAACTTTCCAGCCCAGGGAGCAGAGTCGGTCCCGCGTGGGTCGGTGTGATGGACAGGCAGGTGAGGACAAAGCAGCGCTGGCTGCCGCACCGGCGGGCACCACAATGACACCGGCTGGGTCCCCTCTGTCACTGCAGAGCACAGACAAAGACTCCTTTGTCCCAAAGAAAAAAGTGAGGAAACCTGTGTTAGCAGTGACCGCCTCTGCTCAAGCCAGTCACAGTTAACTGGCATAACCGGGTCACTGAGTTAAAAAAAAAAAAACCCACAGGATGAGGAAGTTAAAGCACACCGATCAGCTGGGGAACACCGTGCTGCCCTCGGCGCCCAACAGCCTTCCCGACCTGGCAGGGTGCAGGACAGCCGATCCCCGTCAGTGCTGCTGCAGCGTGGGCTCAGGGAGGACAGAAGTGCCGTATTTTAACAATCCTTTTTGGTACAAGTTCAACGAGTCTCAGCTGGCCTTTGAAATTACAATATTTAATAAATTTTGTGGCTGCCCATTCATGAAGACATGGACAAGTGCCGACCGTATGAGCACAGTCACGCCAACCCTCATGACTGGACACACCACTCAGTGCGGGCGTCTCAGCAGCAGAAACCAGAGAAAAGCCATGAATGGCCTAACCGGGGACAAGGGGCAAGCGGGACATGGCAGTGGTGCCGTGTTCGTCTGGCTGGCAGCCCAGCTACCGCAGCTCCCGGAGGTGGCTGTTGAGACGTGCCCGAAAAACTAGGCACCAACACCATGGATAGGCAGCAGGCACTCGCTTAAAAGGTCTGTCGGGTACAGATGTCTTTAAGCTTAGTTAAACTTGGGAATAAATTTTGCTCAAAATAAAGACGAGAAGCTGGTAAGTCAGAGTTCTGATTAACACACAGACTACTCTCTTGGTTTTTAATACACAACCATGGACACAAATATGAAGATGTCTGCTGGGCTGCTCCCTCCTGTCTCTCCAGCTGACTCTGTCCTTCCTGCTGGCACTGCATAAGACTGTGTCTTGTTGAGACACTTGCAACTGAATCAATAAACTGCTTTTCCTGGGGATGCTCTAGCTTTCTCCAGCCGTTTCTTAGCCATTGTCTCCTTAGAGCCCAGTGGCCCAGAGCTCGGTCTGCCATGCGCTCCAGCCACCGATCCCCCAGGGCTTTGCCGTGACCAACCTGAGCAATGTCTGTGAACACGGTGTCCGAGACGCTCTCACACAGCGTGGCCACGAGCTGCAGGACCAGCAGCTTCCTCCTCTGCCCAGCATGGTACTGCTCCAGCTCCAGGAGACTCCCTCCAGGCACTGCAGACAAGTTTGAATCTGCCTCATCCTCCGCAGCCACGCGAGTCAGTGCCTGCAGGGAAGGAAGCACAAGGCACGAAGAGGCAACGGCTAAACACAGGCAAATCAGTGCCAGGAACACCGCGGTCACCACGCCAGTGGTCCTGGGCGCAGCAGGTCCACGTTACCCAGACCTCTACCCTGTTGCAAAGGGTTCCCAGTTACCGCCCCTCTTCCAGCCTCGTCCCCTTCCAGACGCACACTTGTCACCAGGCCAAACCCTCGCAAACCTCCATCCCTGTGGACATCACACAGAGCACCACCGAGCACTTCTCCTAGGGCCAACCATCCTCTGGGCTGTGAGGCTTGCTGGGTCTCTGCTTGCACCCTTGCTTTCAGCAGTGATTCCTCGCAAAGGCACCTAGACCCCCGCCCTGTCCCCTTTGCAGAGCTCATGCTGACTCCTCGCGCAACCAGGACCTTCCACCCAGGACATCAAGAAGGTCTCTGAGAGCTGCCCATGGTTCCTGGGTGTCCCAACTGTATCACAGCAGTGTCCCTACACCCGGAACGCCGCAAACCCCGCGTGACTACGGGCTGGGGCTCCACCTGCCAGCTCGGGCACAGAAAGCACAGCCCAGGAGGGACCCGCAGGGGCTCGGAGCGGGACCAAAGGGACCAGGTGCCCCGCTAGAGCCAAGGAAGCAACAGGGATTATTCACAGCTTCAAACACACCATTACACTTGAGACGCTCCTGTTGTTAAAAGAGCCCAAGGGGAACGAGGGTTAACCCCTTCAGGGACCAGGGCTGCCTCCCTCTCCCGGGCTCCCCTGCCCGGCACACAGCAGGACTGCTCCACCGCGTGCCGCCCCCCGGCTCAGTGCTCCCAAGGCACGTAAGGGGACGATCGGTCCCCTTTGCCGTCTGCCACACAGACCACTTGGCCCAGGGAAATCGTTCCTGCAGATGTGTCTGAAGAAGAGACTTGCCCGCCCTTACCTTCAGGCAGCGGATGAAGAAGTCTCCGGCTAGACCACTCTTCTGGCAGTGAGACAAGAGCTCCACCAAGCTCTCCACATGGCACTGCTCCGAGGAAACCTTCTGGTAAAGGGCCTCATCTTCATCGCTGAAACAAGTCACTGTGTCACCAACACGAATGTACGCAGACTCCCTCCAGCACTGGCTCTAAACTGCTCCACATCAAGGTGAAATCCCGCTTCTGCCTTCTCTTGGAAACCTTCTTTCACATAATTACCAGAAAGCAGAAGCCTGGAGGCAGCTGAGCCAAACTATTGCTCAGTTCATTTGGTCTACGTGATCACGCACTCAGTTTATTAATTAACCTGCATTCATTAAAGGAATAAAATTAACAGAAACCATGAGTGCAAAAAACACCTTTAGTCCAGCCATCCTATAAAGAACAGGATTAGTGCTGGTTAATTCATGCAGCGGTCATAGCCATAGAAGTAGGACAGACATGGGCAGAGCTGTGGCCATTAAGGAGTAATTTTAAAGTATACCCAGCTTAACCAGGGCAGACCTTCTAATTCAGGTCAGGAATAGACTGAAATGAAACCAAACCAAGCGTATTTCTACGGGGTTGTGTTACAGGTGCACAGAGCTCCCAGCACACCCACCCCATGGACACTCCGGGGCAGGAGCGGTGCGCTCTGCCTGCTCGATAGCACTGCCTTGGGCTCACATGTGCCAAGCCAACTACCAGCTACCCATCTTTAAACCAAATGCCACGCTGCGGAACAGTCCCAGTTTGCACGGCTGGAGTCTAATGGCTGCAGTTTATTCCCCACATGGCCATGCTCTGCCTCTACTTGTAGAGACCATCTGCAAGAGCAGGAGGGGAGCTTAGTCGCTGGCTCCACCACACTGGCATCGCTAGAGACCTTGCTGTGACAGTGTCACCTGCGCCTGAGGGATTCCACTCACTCCATGCAGCCGCGATCTGCCATGAGACAGGCCCAAGCTGAATTTGGGGAGCGTCGGGACTGAAGGAGCACGTCCCATTCTCAAACATCCCGCAGGCAGGACTTGGGACTCAGGAAAAACACACAGAGAGCGCACACCAATGCTCAGACAGAGCATGCTGCTTTTCAGGACTGAAAGTCAGAGCTCCGTGCTGTATATGAGGAATCTGGAGGCTGTGTGGAAGCATCACCTGCTCTAGCTCGGCACAAGCAGCCAGCTACCTGGGTGCCTGGGGGGACGAGACCATGGTGGGGCGGCACCAGCAGCCCCACGCTCGCCTGGGCTCTCTCTGCCAGGCATGCTGTGAAAAGCCCTACATGCTGAACGATGCCTGGGGACTGCCCTCCACACCTGGCACTGCCCCAACGACACTCACCTGATGGTCTCCTCCACCGCAATGGTGGCACCACCCTCGCTGCCCGCGCGGAACCGGCACCGCGGATGGAGGGCGTGCACGCTGCTGTTCAGCCCTGCAAAGCCTTCCAGTACGGCCAGCGACACCTCTCGCTCTGATTTCTCCAAGAACCACAGCAGGATCTCCTGGCACGGGGAGCTGGCAAGGAGAGAGAAAGCAGTGGTGACCTTGCTCTGCCCGCTGCAGCCCACTCTGCACATCAGCGCTGCAATGGGACTACACGTCTCAGCATGAGGGAAAAGCCAAGATTGCTCTGGAGCGACCACGGATGCTCCTTGGGATGCTCTGGGCCAACAGCTCCAGCAGCTGAAGGCATTTGTGTCAGTTTTTAAGGGGATCAGCAGCACATCCTGTCCTTCTGGCATTCCCAGAGGGAAGGATCCGGGTCCTTCAAGATTTCAGCCCAGCAAGGAAGGGAGCACTGTCTGAACAGCATGTCTGTACAAGGACAGCCACTTCCACGCAGCCTCGGCAAGCCGTGCCTGGTGCTTCACGCCAACCTGACAAAGCACAGAGCTGTCAGCTGTGCCAAGGAACAGGAGGAAGGAGACAGGGAGCACTGTAAGGTGGTATGGGAACCCCTGCCAAGGAAAGATGCAGGTTAATGAGGTGGAGTAGCAGTGCCGTGCCAGGGGTCTGGAAACCCGAACACTTCGAGGCAGCTGTGGTTTTAGTTACCCCTGCCAAATTCCTTTGCAAAGAGAGAAGCAAGCAGCGACTCTGTTCACCCAGCAGCAGTGTTAACTTGGCTTGTTCTACGAACTTGCACTCACTACTCTTCAAAGTGATTAACGATGTCTTTAATAATAGCAAAGGCCGTGTCTACACAGACCTTTTAGGGAAAGCCTCCAGTACCCACGTGCCAGTATCACCAAAGCAAAGCATAAACCCATCAGGAGTGTATTTACTAGGCTGGCCCAAACTCAGGGCAGCCCAGGGAAAGCCTGGGAGGAGAAAGGAGAGAGGACAGCCAGCACCTGGTCACCACTGTCCCTGCCACCACGACTGACACAAGTGGTGCTTACCATCGTACATCAGTCGTGGGGGACTCGGGCACAGCGTGAGGGACAACTTCGGAAGAGAGTGATCCCAGATCGGAGAAGAATGATCTCATATTACCAAGAGCCAGTGCTCAAGCTGTTTTATTCAGTTGTTATCCTGTTTCTGAATCCCTGGTATACAGATCCCTCTGACACCCAGCCAGGTCCCAGCATCACCATCTCTGTCCCCAGACAATCACAATCCCTGCTCTTAGGTGGGCACTAAGAGTTAACCTGCGCTCCCAAGGCTCCCCCGGGGCACACCTGCCCCTACACTGAACATTTTGGCTTCAGGGAAGACAAAAACTAACGCGAGAACTGCTTCCTCGGGCATAGGTCTGCCAGTAAAGTCATGTACCGTGCCTATGCCTGCGGTTATTGCCTACTTTGAATGAGAACTCTTCAGGGTGAGAACGTTGGCCTCGGCTTCTGTACGTGCCCATGTAGAGCACGTCCTTTGGAGGTGGGCAGAATGGAGAAGATGAAACCCCAGAAGAAGCTGTGCACAATCCTTCCTTACCGTAAGTATGACACATTTTGCTTGGCGAAGGAATAGAGGGAAAAAACCACTCCCAGGACTGACTGTAAGGATCCCAGCAGCAGGCTCGAGCTGTCATTTCCAACCACATACACCTACGGAGAGAAGGGCACAGGGAGGAGAGTCAAACACCTGCGCAGAGCAGAGGGAAGGCAAAGGGAAGGACAGAAAGCACGTCTCTGCACAGAACGGCTGCCGCCAGGGAGGATGGCAGAGGGTTTACAGGCTCTGTTCCTTTCAGTCTGGAGCCTGTTTTCCCTGATTATGCCATCTTCTGTACTTAAAGCAGCCTTCAGCACCATCTTTCTCCTAGCATTTGCTTAACCACAGCAGGGCTCCAAGCTACAGGAACACTGCAGCTAGCTATTCAGGAAGTCTGCTGCTTAGGGGTAAGGTCTTGCGTTACAGAGAAATGCAACAGGCACCTTTGAATTAGCAAATCTTTATGGAAATACTGCACCTAGAGCCAAATCTCAAATACAGAGATCAGTCCCTAGCAGGGCAGCTGGGCTGACGTGTGCTGAGCTGAGCAAGTGGGTTGCAGAGGCTCTGAGGAGGCTGTAGGGCCATGCTCCTCTCCTCCATCTCAAGCAGCACCCTCCCAAATCACTATCAATGCCCTCCTCCACAAAACCAGCACCCCCTTCCCAGGCAAGCCACCGTTACCAGCTCACTGCACACAAGTCCTACCTTGCTGCCCACAGAGCACAGGAAAAACACTCACAGAAGTCTTATGACATCGTGTTTATTTTGAATCATTTTAAAGGAATTGTCCAAAACTAAAAGCCAGGTAGGATGCTTTCAGTCAAAGCCATTAATGCTGGGAAAACTCGGTCTAGAAAATGGTTAAATACCAAGTCTTGCCCAGCTGGACTCAGGGTTTACTCAGGGTTGTTGCGTTCAGGTCCCCATTTTAGCAGGCTCTATCTCCCTCCATAGCTTTTAGCTTTAAAAAAAGGGGCTAAAATAAAGTCTCTTCACAATTTCTCCAAGGGACTTCTGGCTGCGTCAGCTGGTGAACTACCTGCTCAGAAGATGCTGTCCCTTCACACCAGCGCGCTCCCCAGACCTCCAACCTCTGCAGCTGGAGAGCAATCGCCTGCTCCAGGGCTGGAAGTGCCCTGGGGACAGACCAAAGAGCTTTTGCCAGCTGGAGGCAGTGTGACAACCCAGGTAGGAGGGCTAGGAGGGAGATCGTCCCGATAACGTTCTGCCCTGCTGTATTGATGCAAACAGACCTTTCTTCCTGTGCTAATCCCCGTGGAGCCATTCTTCCTAACCAGAACCTTTTGTACACAAAGCCTCCCTGATGAAGCCCCAAGAATGGTTTCCCACTCAGCATCAAATGACACTTGCTAGGCAAGAAACCCCCGCAAATCGACAGGCTGGAGTCTCTGTCGCTAATCTGGCTGCTGTCAGGCCTCCAGCGCTATGCCATTAAGGAGGATCCGCCCCACACTCCCCCAGCACTCGCATTGTGAACGGCAGCCACAGAGCAGCCCTCCAGACTGGTCTCTGCCTGCCAGCTAGTTACAACAGATCATTACTACGCAAAATACTACAACAATCATAGCATTTAAGAGCTTAGCCTGCCTAGGGGCATGCCAGTAAGCAAGTCACCAGCTTCTTAAAATTGAATTCCTGGGCTGGAGATGTCCTTCTGGGTTGGAACGCGCAGCAGAAAGCTGGGCTGCTGTCAGGGCAGGCAGCAAAGCCTGCAGCGTGGCACTGGTGATACTGGTGGGAACGGCAGAAAAAAGAGCTATGAGGGAAGGTTTCAGAAGAGCGGGTTCCACAGAACAGCCATGTTCCTTCATACAGAGCACAAGAACGGACCTCACCTCTCTCGCAAACGCCAGAGCCAAGATCTGCGCTGCTGAACACCCTGCTTGTTGCTGCAAGGGACCCCTTGCAGGAAGGAGCTCCACAGAAGGTGCTAAATCTGCACCATCCTGCCCACAGGACATTTCTTCTACCATGGAAGGTGGTCTGTTATTGGCAAAGCCAGAGCATTTCTCCAATGAGGCCTGAGTTTCCTTCCATTTTTCTGAACCCTCCTCCCCCCCAGCACCTAATCAGGGCCTGAACAGCGGGCTGGGAGACTGCTGAGCTTCAACAACCCTCCTGCTTTGGCAGCCGGGCACACAGCTGCGAGGCCCCACGGCCGCCCCCAGGTACCATCCTGCACCAAGAGCAGCTCCGGAGGGCAGGGCAGCAGAGGAGGTGGCTGGACACCCAGCAGCAGCTGCTGAAGGATTAACCACCCACATTTTTTAAATTAACTTCATGCACATGGAAACCCACGTGTCACAGGGCTCAGCTCAGAATGGTCCCTGCAAAACAGGCTGCTCATTTTTCCTTACTTATCATTATCAATTTACCTCACTTTTCCAATGGGACTAGACAGACGGTAATGCCTTTAGCCCCCTTAAGAGATATCAGCAGGGGAAGATGAACCACTGGGCACACCCAATGGGGATCAGCTGCAGTGTCCCCCCGTTTCTGGGACACCTGAGGTGAGGACACAGCCACTAACAGCATCTCCCCTGTGGCTGAGCTGCTGCCCACCCTCCTTTCCCCCATACCCACACGCTCTCTCCTTCCTAACAGCAGCCACCAGAATAACTGCAACAGCTCTCCCACCTCTCCCTGCAGCTCTGCGATGCTTCCGAGCTCACCTTCACTCTCTTTTTCACCCCGGTGACAGCTCAGCAGCCTCAGAGCCACACCGAATCCGCTCGCTTCATAGCGCCCACTGCGAATGCCTCGCTGCCAACCGGCTGCGCAACCACTGAGCGACGAGCCGGGGGCCCTGCCAAGCTGCCCTCATTGCAGGGCTGAGCAGTCCAGCACAGCCGTCCGCTTGCCGACACCTCGAGTGCCCTCTTTTCCAGGTCGCTCCTTTGGAAGCATTTTAGCCCAACGCAAGAGCTGGCGGCTGCCCATCCCGCCGCGAGGGATTAATGCTGCAGGAGCTGTAGAAAGGCTTCCAGCTCCAGCACTCTGGCTCAGGCTGCCCTCTGCAGACCTCGGAGGCAAGGAGAGCAGCTCCCAGCAGGTTCTCCCTCCCACACAGGTAACCCTGGGCTCAGTATGAGCCGTATTATCCACGCTTTACAGGAAGGAAACTCAGGCACAGTGGCACCAAGAGGAGGGTGGCCCAGTGACACCCTGGGAGGAGAGCTCAGGCATCCTCTGAAGATTCAGCACGTACAGGATTCCCTGTGATCCGTCCTTCCCTCTGACCAGCTGCACACCTCTGATGTTGGTAGGTGAGCAGCATCATCCTGGACAGCGATTGACAGCCTGAGGCAACACGTGCCAGGCCAGCGGTCCTCCTGCCTAGGACCCCCCGCCTAGGACCCCCCGCCTGCTCTACTGTTACCTGTTCTACAATCACAGCCCAAGTCCTGAAGCTGCTCTGACAGTACACCCAGACACAGCGGTCCTGCAGAAGTTGCGCCATTTAGCAATGCTCAGAAAGTCTTGCTACAGCTCACGGAGAAAGAGAGTATGAGAGCACCATGGAGACTCCTGGCTACCAGGCCACTGCTCAGACTCTTCTTACTTTGACACACCAGAAAGACACTGGGAAAAAAACAACCAGCAAGAGCTCACTGCCATCTCACAGAACATTTTGGGGTGAGAACACTTGAAAGGATTCAGGCAGTGCCTCCGGTATCCAGCGTAAAGCTGCAATCCCTCAAGTGCAGTGCTGCATACAACAGTGCTCAAGTCCCTCAAGTGCAGTGCTGCATACAATTATTCTGCGCAGCTCTCGGCCTCACCTCAGCATCACGATTGCAGGAGACGCTGGGTTTTGTCATGGTCTAACACACACACTGAATTGCTCAGAAAGTTTCAAGCCAGCTCTTTCTTAGAGTAGTTTTCTTGCCTACCCTCAGGCCCAAATGAGACACGATACCTTGAGCACGTCTTCCACACAGCTGCTGAGCTCTGCCTCTGTGACCAGCACGGTCCCTGCTGATAAATCTTCCACTTCTAGCTCTGAAAACAAAGGGCAGAAATATCAGCACCCCCACATACTGAGGAGTCTCCAGCAGTATGGGAACCCAGCACCAGAAAGCACTTTGATAATTCTCTTGCCTTCCCTCCCCTCCATCAGGGCAGCATGGGAACCGATGAGCCCTCGTTAGCAGCGCTAAATATCACTGCAGTGTTGTAAACTCCGCAAGGTTACAAGCAAATCAAAGCAGACCACAACTTCTTGAGGGATTATTCCCTGGAGAGCTGTTCGGTCAGCATGGGAAACCGATGGCTTCCGTCCGGAAGCCCAAAACGAGACTGTCAGACTGGAGAGTTTCCCAAAGAGCAAATGGCAGAAGTCCCACTTCTTGGCTCTTACACTATAGTAATTTGACTCAAGTGCTAGTAAATATGGTGCAGCCGGCCACACAGACACGTTCACAACTGACAGAGCTGGGCTTGCACAGGCAGCAGCCCAGCCACCAGCCCCTGAGAAAATTCTGATGTCAAGACAAAGATCAGCGAGAAGAGAAACCAGACCCTTCTCCGATCTGGAGCTCAGCAGAGACCAGCGGGTACCTGCTGTCTCCAAGCACCGCAGGAGCGGTGCCAACAGGGGCTGGAGCAGGTGCTTCTCTGCCAGCTGAGGGTGCTCTTTCACCATGGTGAGCAGCGTTGTGGTGGCCACTCGCTGGAACTGGAGTGCTGTCAGTTTGTCCTGGATGTGCAGCAAGTCCAGAATCTGGAAGGAAAGTCCGCGATTAAGGAACAAAGATCAGCAGCCCCTTAGGAGGGGTGGCAGGCCGACTCCTTGCAGCCAACAGCAGAAACTCAGGAGCCTCCTGTATGCTGCTTTGCTGGACATTTGGCACGACATTCCACATATGGAAGAGCCAGTCTCCTTCCCATGCACGCGTTAACACAGGATGCATTTCTGGGCTCAAACCAAGAGCCTGCACCATTCCCATAGCCAAAGGCTGGAAGCAAGAGCTCCACAGCAGAGAGCTCCTTATAGAGCAGTGCTGAACAGCTCGTGCGATCAGGCAACGTTATCCAGCATTTCAATCAAATATGGAAAATTCAAGAGTAGGGCGGAAACATGTCCCACTGCCAGAGCAGCAGAAAAACATCTCCACGTTGTCCTGGCTTGAGCCAGGCCACGCTCAAGCAGTGCAACAGAACTGACACTCTCCAAATCAGGAGCTGGATCCGCATTCTCAGCCAGAGCTGGCGTGCTGCTGGGAGAGAGGGACCTACCTGGGGGCATACCAGTCTGTAGTAGTCCTCAAGGGAAAGGCACTGCTGCGGGCAGGAAGCCAGGATCTTTGCAACCGTGTCGCATTTTCTCCAGTCCACAGCTGCTGCTTCAGCACCAGCGCCACCTGCTACACCAGCAGAAAGCCAAGATCAGCTCAGACTGACAGCAAACAGCAGGGCCAGTTTTGGTTGAAGCCAGATGTTTCTGTCCAAAAACTGGATTTCTAGTTTTTATTACTCTCTTTAAACCAAGCACCTTTCAGGAGAAACCTGTGCTTAATGACAGAAGGGGAAAAATTATTGTCCAAGACCAATGATACTGGAAAACAACTTCTACAAATAGGATGCCTGGATGGTGTCATCAGGTTGGTATTGGCCGGAGGAAGCTTTGGCACTAGAAACTGTGGGATGCAGCTTTTAGAGAGCAACAGTTTCCCTCCCTGGCAGGAAACAGAAAGCAGGGGTGCAAAGCTGCTGAGCCCCGGAGCGGGACACGTCTCAGTCCACCTGCAGCTGCTCACAGCCCAGTGCCGAGCATGGCTCCCACCGAATCAGCAGCAGAGCAGCTCCTCAGAACGAACCACGCTCCATACACACACAAGGTGCAACGCTATGGAGGCATAAACAGACTAAATGAGTTTGGATGCTTTCAGTCCGGACCTCAACCATCACGGTGTACCCTGAACCAAAGGCATTTGCAGTTGGAAGGCATTCACAGTTTGGGAGATCAGCACAATCAGAGGCAAAATCTGCATGAGTGTTACACAGTCAGCTTGGCCTGGCAAAAGCTGTTTCCCATTTCAGTGCTCTGATGGCACTGTTTTTCCCAGGCCTCTCATAGGATGAAACGTCTCAGACACATCATCACAGTCTCTTTTAATCTGCGATCCTGGAAGCCAAGAGCAGCGTCAGAGCACCCTACTCACCGCCTGTTCCCTCCATGATGCCCCGAACCACAGCCTGAACCCCGCCGGGTCTCATTAGCCTCTCGGAGAGCAGCTGACCGCAAAGGCGCCGCAGCCATGCCGGAGCCCGCACAAGGGCCGGCTTTGTTTCTTCCCCAGGAGAGGGAGGACTCTGAAAGGAAACAAAGGAGCAGGCTAAGGAGCATATTTGCACACCCCTGTGCAAACCCTCACTAACAGGCAAACAGCCTGCGCCCTGCCCTGCAGGACCTGAGACAGGAGCACAGGACAGGGAAACCTTTTAAATAAATCACTTCTTCATCCAGTGGCACAAAGCAAATTAGGGCTTAATGAGAGAGGCCAGCCTTCCCAAGAGCATCCCCTTGTGCAGAGCTCCCCTCCTTTAATTAAAGCCTCTCAGGGTCAAGCAGCAGCTCTGCCACATTATCAAAACGGTGCTTGGGGAACAAGTCGGGTTTGATGCAGGTAAGGGGTCCGCAGCGGTGACCCCTGCCAGGACCCGGCACAGAGCACTGGGCTGCGGAGGTGGCACCGCGAGCCCACAGGCTCCCTGGTCGAGCAAAGCAGTCCCCCAGGACAGCACAAACAGCAGAGCTGTCCGGAGGCTGCGAACGCACAAAGCAAGCCGTTCGAATGGAGGTGCTTACTCGGACACCCCGAGGAAGTAGGCTGGCACTGCCACACTGGTGGGGGACGGGATAGAATAAAATGTTTTCAGTTGGAAGGGACCTACAATGATCATCTACTCCAACTGCCTGACCACTTCAGGACTGACCAAAAGTTAAAGCACATTATTAAGGGCATTGTCCAAATATCAGCTTGGGATATCGGCTTGGGTTTTGTTTAACCAGGAGACCCCTGCTTTTATGTGGAAGAACCACAGCACACACTGAGAGTGCCGCCTCATGCAAGTGCCTCGTACGGACCCTCTGCAGCCCTCGCACGTGGGGCTGCAAACAGCTCCTGCCTGCTCGGGAATCACATGTGATCCCAGCCGGAGGGTCAGCGCGCGGCACAGA
>NW_009206678.1:0-7169 GCF_000690835.1 Fulmarus glacialis | reverse complement strand
AGTCACTCCATCATAGAAGGCTGGTTGGTTGGTGCCCATGGTTTGGATGATTTTTATGTTTTCGGGGGCTCTTTTGAGCCTGCCCTCCCAAAGCCCTCCCTTCTTCCACAGAAGCCCCTGACAAGATTCAAAGGGGGGTTAAATTGAATTTACCAATAGGAAAACATGCATTTATACTTGGACTCCGTGGGAGAAAGAGCCTCTTCACTCAGGAGCAAAGAATATAGCAAATGTCATATTTCTAACAGGACATTGCCATTCCGTAAGTTTTCGGCACAAGTTGGCATAGTGTCCAAATATGTTTGTCACTGATAAGTAGCCTGTTTCAGAATTTTTTTAAAAAAGAAAGATGTTAGGCAATGAAAAGAGAGAGGGGAATACAACAAGGCAGAAGTGAAAAGAAGGCAACTGTGATATTTAGTTTGAATGACAAGTAAACTTTCCATGTCTTGCTGCAAGAGAAAAAAAGGTTTTCTGACTGAAGGGCATTTCAAAGGACCTGTCACCGCACAAAATCCTAGTGGAGACAAGTCACAGGTCTCTGGGATAGCTAGTAAAGGCAAGCTTTATATCTTTATCTCACAAGTTACAGTGAGATAAAAACCACAGTGCCTTGTTTCTGCAAAGGCTGCGTGTTAGCATAGCTATCTTGATGTCAAAGAACGTCTTGGTTTTCCATAAGAATAGCTGTGACACCAAGCACTTTTAAGCATTCAAGCAGAATATCCAGCTACATTATTTTTATAGGCTCAGGATTTACCAAGCAGATACTTCAGAACATAAACTTAGCCTGCAGGGGGGTAGGGATGAAGTGGGGGTTTTGTGGCAAGTTCATAGTTGTACAGTTCTTGTCCTATCTTCTCCAGCATGCAGCAACTGTTCACAGCCCTAAAAAAGATGCAAGAAATTAACTGTCTTGCCAGTTAACTCTCATTTATTCTTTCTGTTCTTTTTTCTTTACACCCCACTACTTTTCCAGCACCCATGCTATAGCTTTGTAAATAAACATGACAAAATGGCTTTTACACCTAGGCCTAGAGAAATTAAGTTAATAGATGTAATTGTATATAATTATACATGATATTGACTAGATTTAATTCCAGAGCATAGCAATCTTAGAAAAAGAAGTCTTCTTGTTATCCTTATGACCAGTTCAAGATGAGCACGATATCACAGAATCACGGCATGGCAGAGGTTGGAAGGGCCCTCCGGAGGTCACCTGGTCCAACTCCCCTGCTCAAGCAGGACCACCCAGAGACAATTGCCCAGGACCATGTCCAGATGGCTTTTGACTACCTCCAAGGATGGAGACTCCACTGCTTCCCTGGGCAACCTGTGCCAGTGCTGGGTCACCCTCAGAGTAATATGGAGATAGCTCATTCTGGAGAAGCGTATATTGGCCCTGTGGTCAAAGGACCACTTCTGCTTCCAAAAGGCTATTCAGACCCACTTGAACCACAATGACGGCCATGATGGAGTTTTTTATGACAAGTGGGACTTATTCCTTGTGTCCACTGGCAGTTATGGATCTGCAGGGGACAAACTGGTCAGCAGACACCTATATCTAGGGAAATGAGTGAAGATTTTATCCTGTATTGTATGTCCACAGCTATTACTGTGCAAGACTCTTAGCTGTCCTAGGGAATTTCAAATTCCCGTAGGTTTAGACAGCTGAAACCACTCTAGATCTACTTCGACTATAAAGGCTGCTTAGGCACTTCAGACTCCTATAGCTACCAATATGCAGACATAAATATAGTTATCTCAGTCTTGATCTGAATCCCATCCCATCTCTGTTCACTTCTAAGTAAATGATTATTATTGACTACTCTGCACCTGAGTGACTTACATTTGTAGCAGTGACATAAAAATAAAAAGCTACTGTCGAGAGTTTTTAAAGGAAACACAAATTTAGCTTAGTTTCAGCTCTTTTACCTCTGCTTATGATCAAATGAGGAACTTCAGAAAACTGAATTGCCATGGTATGTTTTCTAAACGCAAGTTTAGAGTAGACAGGGCTGCAGCTTAGGTAGTTATTAGCTTAGGTAGTTATTAGCTTAGGTCATCCCCTGACATGTTACTGATTACTGAAGGTGGAATTGGCTGAAGTCCCCACATGCTATGCAGACCTCCTGCTAATCCCATTCTGGGTTCTGTATAGCATTCCCTGGGCCAGGCAATTCAACGTTAAATGCTCCTGCTTCTCGTTTGTTATTGGATCTAGATTTACTCCTCTCAAAGCAGGGTCTACCTTGGCAAAACCATTGTGGACCACTGTATTATACCCTGTTATGCCACATTACATGATATTGACCTACTGTCTGCTGGGACGTAGCATGACATGTGCCACAGCTTAGTGAAGAACTAAACCGTGGGGTCCATGACCTGCCCTGCAGGTTGTGAGGGATTTACACGAGGAACTCTGCAGCCACTGAAATGGTGGCAGTTGCTGAGCAGAAATGGAGGTACTATTTGTGTGTATTTTTGGAGACATGAAGGTACGGAGCTCTCAGCTTTCATTGCAGAAGGGTTAAGAAGGGGAGCCTGGCAATAATGTTTGGTAGGTGGTTTGGGGCAACGCAAGTTTTGATTCCCTAGAAATTCCCACTGCTGCTCAGTACACGATGCTGGGGCCAGCAGCCAGCTTGCCATCTGGCACCTGACATTGTCTCACAAACGGTGTTAGACAAGGTCCAGCATGTCCCACATACCCATGCTACAAACGGGCCCTTGCTCGTACCTGGACCACCCCTCTCCTCCTCAAGCCCAGTGGATGTGTGGGTGCAAGGGGCCAGCTGGGGCTAAGCATGGGCTCTGGCTGGCACGCAAGGGCGGAGGAGGTGCACTCAGTGGGCTGATGCTTCACCCCTCATCCCTCCCTCAGAAATTTCATCCACTTAAACATTTGAGCAAAGTTTTGCTTTACTGTAATAAACAGATGTCTTCAGTGTTTACTTCTTGCCACTACCAAATGTTTTTAATACCATCTTTCTGGTTTAAGTGAGCTACGGAGCTTCTTTAGCCCTAATCAAATAACTGCAGATTTCCCAGACAAAGAAAAGCTAGAATTCAGTGATTTCAGGCCACCTACAGAAACATGAACAAAATCTGAATTTCTTATTATTGAAATGATTGATTTTATCTGAATGTCACTTCCCTGCATGTTAATTTTGATCTGGTTGGGAAAGTGAGCAGTTATTGAGGCTATTAAGCAAACATTCCCTGAATCAAAACAATAGGCTAATTACTTCCAGAAGCATATGGCTTTTATTATGCATGAATTAGTTACTAATTCACCCATCCTGCATTTTAATACTCAGCTAGCAAGCTCAGATTGGTTTTGCAGAAACTTTTGTGTTTTCCCAAATTGAGACCTTTGCTACTTACTGAAGAGTTCTAAACAGTAAATAAATATTTCATGAGATCTTGGGAAAAGCACCCTATTTTACACTTTTTAAAGAAAAAGGTTTATTGAACAGCAGAATAAAATCAGAAACTGAACGACGTTCTCCTCAAACCCAGCCTGGAGCCTAGGGAAAAAAAGATGTTGCTTTAACACATAGTGTAATTTGCTGGTGTCAGAAGTAGAAGGGCTGCAAGAGCCTCAAGCCAGCTAACTCCAAGTGCTTCCCCCTGCGAAGGGCACGCAATCATCCGTGACTCACAGGGTGCGCGCAAAAGAAATGAGCCATGTCTGTGATCTGGAGGAAGAGTAGGAGGAAAAGGGCAGGAGGTTAAGGGAAATCCTGTCTCTCTACATCTATGGGAGGAAACCAGAGCTATGGGGCTGCAAAAATCCAAGGGAGCAGCTGTGTCTGGTGAAGCAGAGGAGTGGATGGCTAGGAGTGACAATCCCCATTTGCTTTTATGTGAAGATACTGTGTTCATTGTTAGAGAAAAGCAGCCGCAAATTTTCTTGCCATTGAAAGCAATGTCACACAAAAGCATGACAACAGTGGTAAGGGGCAAGTGTTTAATAAACCCTGACTTTTTGTAGGGAGTCAAGCTCCCCAAAACCTCCTACTGTAGCTTCTTCACTGGAAAACAGTTAATTCCAGAAATAGTTCAGCAGCAATAGGAGAAAATGCAGCTCATGTCTCCAGGTACCTCCGGTAGCTCTCACCAGGAATAAAAGGCAGAAGATGACAGCGACCCAGGGCCAGAGGAGGGCTGGGTGACACAAGTCCCTCTCAGCACCGCACATGCAGGCAGCTCAGCTGCCTCCGCTGCACCGTGGGGCAGCAGCCCCCAGTGCGGGGCTGGCAACAGCGCTTGTGTAGGGCATCCCGTTCTCCGTCATGGGGACGTGGGGCATGGTCTCGCCCCAAAGCAGCCTTGCGGATGTGACCTGCTCCATCTGCAAGACTGACCACCAACATACGGAGCACCCCTCCCCTACTCCACAGGGCCGCTGCCTCTCCAGAGCTGTGCTTGCTGCAGCCATGGGGCACTGGGGAACTGCCTTGGACATTTATTACAAGGGAAGAAGAATGAGATTTAATGAACCAAAATACAGAATTTAGGATACAGCCAGTTAACAACTTGGGAAACCTGACAATGATATTTTGTCTCTGGGGATCATTTATTTCTTTATTTTTAGTGTGTGTGCTTTGTACTATGTGTTCCTCTCTCAGAGGTGATTTAAATCTTAGCAGGTGTTTCCCTTTATTAAAGTGGTATTGAAATCTCCTCCAGACACTTTGCAGATTTTTTAGGGACTGTGAACATCATGTACCTGTGTCATCTCCTCAGAACAGGATGTTTGATAAATCACAACTGCAACTTTTTGTCTTTCTGTTTTTTCCTGAAGCCCGTTGGAAGGTTGCAGGAGTCCCTGAAAGATCGCAGGCAGCGGGGAGAAGCGAAGCGCTTTGTCGGCAGAGCAGGCTGAGGCGACTCGAGCATTCCCACTGCACCTCGATCCAAGCTGGCCTCCCACAGGGCACAACATCCCCAGTGTCACTTCTGTGCCCGGCCACCGCCAGCGCTGCTGACGGGCACCAGCTGCGGTAGATGCAGAGGACAAGTGTTACATACCTGAATCATGTGCTTGAAGTTGTGCAGATGCTTAAGGATTTGCTGCATTGGGACCTCTCCCTCGAGGGTACAGTGCCATGTGATGAGTCCCTCAGTGAAAGAGCCAGGTTAGCAAAGTCCTGTCCAAATCCCAGCCACAGCATCCTGTCCACACCATCTGTCAGAGGCTACCTCCTTGGTTACACCAACCCAACATCCATGGGACCACGCTGTAAGTCAGATCTCTGAAACTAGCTTTTCAGAAGTACTTCTTGGGGTGATGTCCCCTCGCAGATGTGGGCTGTGCAAAAAAGGGCGTCCCTTAATACAGCTGCCCAAAAGCCAGGGATTTTGTGTATGCTGAAACTCCAGGTCCTCCTCTCTAGTCAACGGAGGGAAACAGCACTTCTGAAGAGAGATCCAGCCCCATGCTTTGGGATGAGTCAACCTCTAGAGATGCCTGCTTCTCTCTACCAACGTGCCAGGGATTTTGTGTATGCTGAAACTCCAAGTCCTCCTCTCTAGTCAATGGAGGGAAACAGCACTTCTGAAGAGTGATCCAGCCCTATGCTTTGGGATGAGTCAATCTCTGCAGATGCCTGCTTCTCTCTACCAACGCATCCAGCATGATTGGTGTACACTGATATCTGACCAAGGCTGGGTGAGTTAATGTCCACCCAGACGTTTTCGGAGAGGGAACAGAGGAGGGAGCTGCACTCAGTAACAGACTGTGAGCCATTCGGTCTGATGTTGGTATAACTTCTCCTTCAGGTGTTGTCATGGGGATAATCTTGGTCAGCTTTGATGGCACAAATCTCAGCTGGAGCTCTACAGCCATAGAAGATCCTGACTGCAGCAGAAAGTGACCTGAAGCCTGTGGCTGGGGAAAGAGGGTTTCTGGCACTAACGCAGCCCAGACGCGTTGTGCGGTGCAAGAGGTGGGTCTCTTACTGCTGCGTCTGGGTCCCCCTCCTTCAGGCAAAGGAACCCAAGAACAGGAGTGTCTTTTCAACAGAGGATGCCCCCATTCCAGCACTCACAAATTGTTCCACATCAGAACAAGGGACAACTTTTTGAAATTTCCCCCCAAAATAATGTTGTATTTGGGATCAGTGGAAAAAACTATACCCCTTCAAATTTTATATTGCAGGAAAAATGCTACATACTTAATAGGAAATATGTGTATGCTATTAAAATGAACATTTCAGTCTAGTAGTCTAGATTGCAGCCTAGTATCCTAATGCATTAATAAAGTTGCAATGAAGAGTTTTGACTTCTCCTCATTGAAAATATTAGCGAAATTGATTTGTTCCCATAAAACATTGTTTCAATTAAACAGCATTTTTCATTGCAAGCTGGTTCTTCAAGAATTTTCAGGCAGCTCTATGACAAAAAGGATGTATGAATTACAGATGCTGCTGCTGGTCTGAATTTGTCTCCAACATAAACACATTTCCTGTACCACGCTGCACTTACAGATAAATCCTTTTTCCCAATATAAAATAAGGGAGAAAAAAATTCAGATTGAGAGAGATGATTTTAATGTTAGAACTGTTAGAAAATAGACTGATGTGTTGTCAGAATGAAAAAGAGACCCAGAGAGTGAAAGCTAGGGCTGAAAATGTCAGACTTAAAATAAATCTAGCCAGGCAAGTTGAATTTGAAATTGTTCTATAATGCTACAGTGACACTCCGAGCAATAATTAAGTTCTCTATTGTTTGCATTCAGTGAAGAATCTTTTAATATCCCGCAATTTATCATTCTAAAACTGAATAGCAATGTAATTCTCTCCATTCTAAATAGAGCTGTAATTGTTAAAGAAATGGTAAAATGCATCAGTAATTCACTCCGAACTGCTGGCATCGTTATTCTTGGGACACGGTTTGATAATTCGTTGATGAGATATTGAGATTGCTTCATTAGGAGGCAAAATTTGAAGGATTACTAAATGGTGAGCAGGATAGAGACCCTCAGGCCTTTCGATGAGTAGGTTTGGGGTCTCTTTGCTCCACCTCCTTTGGACACAGGGTATTTCAGGGTCAAGGTCTGCTCTTGGGTACGCTGGCCGATGACTCTGTTTATTTCAGTGAGGTTATCCCAAGCGTGTGCTGGTGTAACTAAGAGGAGAACTGGTCCCTTGCAGCTGCATAGC
>NW_009206677.1:0-38470 GCF_000690835.1 Fulmarus glacialis | reverse complement strand
TATTCTATGATTCTATGATTCTATTTTCAAATATTCTTCCCTGTATTTGTGGATACAGAATTAGCACAATACGACTGATATTGAAAATAAAATTCCTGTTCTGGTACATATTTGAATGATATGCTGTAAATCATATTGTAATAATCCAATAAATGTTCACTTAATTAATTACACTAACCTGTTTGTCTGGAAAGAAAAGGTAGTCTGTGAACTGAAGAGTTAAAATCTTTTGTCTCTTTCAGACTAAAACTGCTAGATGGGTTCCGTCTTTCTTCTAAGTTTGTAGAAAGAGACTGCTCCAAGACTGCAGAAGCAGCAGAGGCTGCATTAAGCTGGAAAAGAGCATCTTGTGCTTTCTTTTTTTCTTTTTTTAGCATGTTTACCAGAATATCTGCAAGATAAATTAAGGAAATCATTAAGTACCTCTTTTTTATAAAGCAACAACCACCTTTGTTTATCCCTAAGTCTTTTTTTTTTCCAAGTGGAACAATTCACATTATGGAAGCCTGTATGTGAATGTGAATTTGGAGTTGGGCATATTCTTTAAAATTATAGTCGTCCACCTCAGTTTTTCCAAACAGCAGATTCATTTTTACTAAACAGTAACAAATTCACACATTGATCACAATTCTTGATCCCATTCAATCAATGCCTGATAAAAGCATTTACAGACAAACAGGAAGGAAAACTCCAGTATCTTATTGCCATTGTGTGACACTCCCTTTTTTATTTTTTAAATTCTGTAATAAGCAAAATTTCCAAACAAAAGAAAAAACTCCTTAAATTACAGGTAGCCTGGCAAGTGCATCGCATCTGTAAGCTTTCCACAATAAGAAGGTTTACTAAAATGCAGAACAGGTCTTTAGGAAATTTCTTCCAATAACACTGTGTATTTACTGGAAGTATATTTGGTATAAATACATTTTACCTAACAGCTTATAGAGGGCTTACAATGAAAATCCTATGTGCATTCAGCCAAAACCACAGGAGTCCCTGGGATATGCTATTCATTTTAATCCTAATTAATCTTCTAAAAATCTAAGTAGTTTTTGAGGAATATTATCAACTGGACTAGGTAGTAATAATAAAACATTTTACAATTCAGTTGTTATGATTGCTCCTAGCTACCATAGGCAAGAAGGACCTCATAGTTTATTGACTAAACAGCTTCCATACTTCTCACCACTTCATCACATTAGACATGTTATTAATTTTCTAATGATGATGTACAGTCACTTAGCAGCTGCAGACTCTGTAAATCAGTTTTGTGTTCAAAGTCTTAATTTTTATATTCCTCCTATATAACTCTAACATGGATTTGCACAAGTTTCTTCCTTGTCCTTCTGCAAACAAAGCTGTATATATCTATCAAGCACAAGTGCATTTGATAGAGTTGTTTTGCTTTTTTTCATTATCAATGTCATACTAATGAAATAATTTTTTTCAGGAAGAAATGTTTCTGGGAATCCAGATCTTAAAATCGACATGAAAACTGAAGAATATTTTAAAAGGAATGATAAGTCAGTGTTATAGCTAAATTTATTTGAAAGTGCACCTTGGAAAATGAGCATCTAATCTTCTGTGACAGAGCAGAAATAGAGAAGCTTTCCTGCCACCTCAGTTCAGACTGGTAGCATGCTACATGTAAAATGCCATTCTCTTTTTATATATAAAATTGATCTGGAATTGTTGAGCACAAAGAATGCAACTGAGTTTGCTTTTTCCTATTAACCGTGAAAGGATCTGTTACTTATAAACTCAAAACCAGAACAAAACCATTTTTTCAGTTCTCTGCCATATTCAAATTTTACCCACCAAGTAGCCACAAAGTTAGGGACACAGTGATGCTGCGGTCTGCCCACAGTTCTGTCAACCTGCTAAAAATAACTCCCACCCATCGTGCAACAGTACAGCTACTCATGTGTTTCCTGTGAGGCAGTGAAATGGACAAAACATGTCTGAGCAGTTTAGTATTTATATATGCAAAAAGCTTTAGCTTTAATTTAAATTTTAAAGTTGCATGTAAAGAGTACAAGTTTTATATTTATTCTAAAGGCAAATAGCCCAACAGTCCCCAAAGCAGCACTTCATTTGGCTAAAAATAACACTTACAGGAAATTCTATTCTTTGTAAGGTAATAAATTGTCTTTATATAGCATCAGAGTTTCCCATTCTAAAAAATGGTTTAATTTGCTTGAGGAGAGTGTTTTAGGCGTGGCCTGATCCACGGTATTTGGATCTTGGCTGGACCGTTCTAGAGCTAAGTGGTGCTTGGATCCAGAATTTTGGTTTGGGTCACAACTGAAATAGAAGCAGGTGCAAAACAGGAGTCCTGCCACGTAAAAGTTGGGAACTGAGTAATTGCTTTAACACAGTGGGGTGAGTAGAGAGAATTTCCTTCCATACAGCTAATGCTATCTCACACACACAAAAACCATTGTAGCGAGATCAGCTCAAACCCAAATATTTTTTTTTTTCCTCACAAAGGATACTGATTTCATTGTCTCTTTGCTGCAGAAGTTCTTTCAGTTTTTTCAATTCTTCTTCTCCTGCTTCTTTGTTAGTGTCTTTCTCTTCAGAGGTGTGTTGTGAGAGCAGTTTTTTATCAGAAATCCTTGAATGATTCACTAGTTGCTATTAGGAGAAACAAAAAAGCACACTCTTAACTTTACCTCCAGCTATGTGTTTATTCTACTCGGAGACTGTCTAGCTATGGTAGAAAAGGTAAGGCCTATCTAGACTCTTAACAGAACAAAATCATGCCACTAGTTGACTGTCATGTTATATGCTTTGTGTCAAGTATGGGACAAGTTGTATTTGTTGATCTTCACTACCAAGCGTACAATTTACTTTACTCTTTCTACACATAAATTCCAGTGTTCTCTAGAATCACAGAGCTTTCAGTATTAACAATATAACTAAACCGTAATTATTTAAAGACAATAAAATAAAACCAGGTATGTATACATTATAATATTGGAAAACTATATCCCAAAATACAGAAAAGTATATATTAGTTTCTATTGTTTTCCCTATTAACTTTAATTGTTCTTCCTAGTTTAAGTGTATCTTGTTTGCTCGATGATTTAGAAGGGCTTACAACACCATCAGGAGAGTTAGTGTAACAGATTCAGGGATATGGTGGTTTTACTCTTTATTTTTATCTCTTTCAACATAGTTTGTCCAAAATAAAGCCTCCATAGTGCTGGGAATACAGATGGGTACATCTATCCATATACAAATAACTTGTCTGTGTTGATTCCAATAACTTCCAGTGCTTTCTTACAATTTACTGCATGTTGAGATTCTTGCTGGGGTTTCCGCAAAATGTTGCTGAATTTTTCCAACTAAATTTCAGATTTCTATCAGTCCTCCATGCACTTTGCAGTTCAATTGTTTTACCCTTTTCCAATGCCTCTCAACTGCATTGCATTTCTTTTGGCACTTTTCAACTGTGAATGTCTTCAAGTTATTTTCAGTGCCAGCTGGACTTTCATCTATGTTTAAAAGAAATACCTTCACATGAATGAAGCAATACTTGATCTTGCGCATGTCAGCACCAACATCCAGAGTGCTATCAGGATCATTATCTTCGAGAAATGTTTCAACTAACTCATCCAACCTGAAAATACATAGCATTTTTAAGGGAAAAAAATAATCACAAACAAGCAGACAACTCTGTAAAGTAATGTGTCAAATACAATACAAGATTTACCAAGCTGACTGATATTAGTAGGCTGTTTTCCTTCAAGATCCATGCGATTGCAATGCACTTTTGTTCCTGATACTAAAACCTGGATTTGGTACTGGAGATTCTACAACTCCATATCAGAACATACTTGCAAATGTTAAGGAATAGTTCTAGAACTAAAAGCATTTAAGCAGTAATCTTTTCTTTTTCTCATTTATTTTATAACCTTCTGTTCTTCCACCATCTCATAATTGAAAAGATCTAAAGCCTGCCCTCTCGGAAGACTAGATTTTTAGAGGCTTTGGGCATAGGATTTTTTAATATATATGATTATTTGTGCAAAAGAAAAATCTACTTCCTTTTCTATTACAAGAGTTAGCAGATAGTCAGCATAGCTTTCATACATAAAATTACCTGTTCCAATCACCAAGAAAAGCAACCTATCTTTTGATGCAGATATTTATAGATTTCTCAAAGACCTACTGCTCTTCTGATCAATGAAATGTAGTTAGTATTTTATGCTCTTGCAATTTGTTCTTATTTAACAAACATTTGACAACATCTTCCTTAGGGAGGAGCCATTCTGATTTCGGTAATTCAGTCTTCATAAGAAAATCTGGCACACAGAAGCATCCTCTTCCTTTTTCAAAACCAAATTAAAATACTCATACTGGAAACCTACAAAGGCATAATATACTATGCCTGTGGGCTGGATGTCTGAGCTATATGGATAGAGTCAGATTGCCTCTTGTATGCTCTCACCAGCTGTCCAGTTCTTGTATTCCAGGATGCATGGCAGATCATCCTCAAAAAAAGGCAGAAGATTTCTAAACCAAAACTAGCTCTTAGCCCACTTACTAAGGTATGTTTCTGGAAAATAGCAAGTGCAAGTTCAAACTCCATCAACTGGTTTTAGATTAAAGGCTTACTGGTTCGTGACAAATGCTATTACCATTAACTTAGTAGGCAAATGGTGGGCAACGAGAGCCATATGCCCTGTAAAGCATAATTCTATGATTTTAAATGTTTATTTAGGTTATTATACTCAGAAGATGAACCTAGGTTCTGAACCTAAGTGAGCCAAGGTGTCTAAGTATCTACCTGCATCAAGTGCCCAACTGCCAGAGAATGGCAGCAGTTCAGAACCATCTCTGCCTAGTGTTTCTTTTGGTCTAGTTTTGTTCAGCTCCTCACGTAATATGCAAGCCTTCTGAATGTCACTTAATAGTCACTTATCCTCTTCATTTACAGGATTGGGAATCTTGTTGCCATTTTATTATCTGAATCACTTTGCTGTAACCACATACCAAAATTTTAGGCATTATAATATTACAATATCTAAAGTTGACCCTAAAGTAGGTGGCTGGGATATTGCCCTGCTTTTGAAGACTTCTTTTACTGAGATTCCTCACATTACTGTACTATAGTAACAATTCCCTGCTCGAGGGTGAAACAATGAGATGCACAATAAACAGGAAAGAAATAAATCATTATTTTCAGGAGATAAATATCTGAAAATTAGGACCTGTAAGACTGGAATGAAAATTGGAAAACATAACAGATAGGTTTGGTTATTTATCTCCTCCAGAGTTCACCATGGCAAAGTGTCAATTCTCAAAACAAGAGAAAAAGGAGAGAAAAGAAGAGAGCAACCCTCAATTAGTTTCAGATCAACTGTGCTTTCCCATTTTCATTATTTCAATTAAAGAACAAGAGACAAATATGTTGTCTATATCATTCATCACATGTGCAAAATTCACAGCTTCTGAATTTATAGAACACTCCTTGAAGTCAATGTGAGCTGTACATGTGGACAGCTTAAAGGAGAGGGTATTTAAAGAGAAATATTAGTTACAGGAGCATTACTGGCATTGACTTGCTTCTCAAGTTAAGAGACTACAAAAATTACTGGGTAAAAGAGACCAAAATTTTAGTTATTGCTACATGATTTTTTCTGCATGAAGAGTCCAACAGAACAGAGGCCAGTAGTACAAGAGGTTATTCATACTCTCTGCAGACACACTAAGCACAATGAGCAGGAGAATTAATCTTTCATACATGGAGGTAGGCATTTGTGTAAGCACTGGGAAAAGAGAGGCATTTATACTATTAATGAGAATGCTATAGTGATTACACAGACAGAGAAAGTAAGTATTTGTTACTGTTTTAAGCACCTTATTAATTTCAGTAAGAGTAAACAAGTAAATATTTTTTATTACTAGATTGTCTAGACTGGCTGTATGAAGTCATCTATAAAAATGGGCTTTTAATCTTGAACTAGAAATTAGAAAGGAGATATTTTAACCTTACTAAGATTACCTGTTTGCCAGGGATTTACTCATACTCAGATTACCACAGATTTAGGCTATGGGAATCAATCAGAAAAATTACACTAACTTGCACCATTACCATTACCAGAATAACACTGCAGAAAGTTAAACTATTTCAACAGAAAGAAAAAGAATATATAATTATTGTAAGATAATGCTCTATTTTTGAAAATAATTATAATTTGCCAATCAAGGCTCAAGGTTGATTTATCAAGAGTAATGAATTAGACAAACTGCAGTTATAGGTATGAGCTGCTATTTCCTCTCTCTTATGTTACCTTTAATGTGTTTGGCATTCTTGAAAAATCAAACCAGCCCAATTCATTTTTTGTGTCCCAAGGACTACATAGAAGCCAAACCAGATCTGAGCACCAGAAGACTGAGTCAAGTCTGAAATAGCAGAATGTAAATCAGAAGTTATAAACCAATTCAGCCTCTTTGCCAATTCTAGGAAACAGCAGAATCTTCAGTGTATTTTTAGATACATTTTTAAAATTTCATCTTTAAGAATTAGAACAAGAACAGACCAACCTAGTCTAAACACTATGGACAAAAACAAAAGAAAAAGAAAAAGAAGAAAAGCAACAATGAAAATCCTCATGAATACCAGCAAAAGAAATCACTGCATCCCTCACATTTTTTTTAGCTTTCCGTGTAAAAATTACCAGAACTTTTTCTAAAATAAACATACAGTCTGACAACACTCTGGATATTCTGGGAGTTCTTCCAGTATATTAAAGTATTAAACAAAAGTAAAAAATAAACTGACAATGTGATACAGATGCAACTTGAAGTTTCTCTTCTTAATGAATAGATCTTAGTTAAAGGAACCCTTTTTTTTTCCCTAAGTGATTTATCAGCTCAAGGATTGTGAAAACAGTTGAAACATTCTCTTATGAATTTATACAATGGCAAGATTTGCAGTTTTACAAATGAAAAAACCCAATGCTACTTTCAATTCATTTCCAGAGATGAAATAAATCAAGGAGACAATAAAGAATCACAGGAGGAGGGAAAAAAAAGGACAGAGGATAAGAGGAAAAAAAAGGAAAACAAACTGTATATTTTCATTTTCTTAACATATATTAGACAAGGCAGATCTGCTTGCTAGGTGACTTGGAAACAAAGGAAAATATCATTCTACAAGATTAATATCCTTTTCCTCCTCATATTCCTGACTCAAACAGTGTATTATATTTACCTCTATAAATATTCATAAAAATAAAATTAAATATATGGAATATATGAAAACTAGAGCACAGAATTATATAAAATGGAGCTGTAAAAGATTTAAGAAATTCATATAGGACATCTACAGTTACAACTCTGACACATTGTTTCTAGTCAAAACATCATGCACAGGCTGTAGTCATCCTCCTATTAAAAGATGCAGAGCAAGAAAACCCTTTTTTTAAGTAAAGGAGAGCCAAAGTGCCTTTTGGTTTTCATTCAGTTACCTTCAAGAGATGGATAATACCTTTCTCCTTAGCAATAATAATATTTTCTGAGATTGTCCTCTAATCTCTGATCCTTCGTTCTCCACCAGCGGAATGCATATTAAACAGTTTTTCCTCCAACCAAAGACTGTTGCAAGAATATACGTCAGCAAGAGTCAAACCAGAAAAACACATAGAGCCCAACACTGAACAAAGTTGGGCCTAGATGTTCAAGAGGAACAAGAAGCCCACAGAGGACAAGAAATCCAGAGAAATCCCTAGCAAATGTTGCTTTAATTGCCTCCTACTCAGAGGCATGCATATGTGGCAGAGCAAAAGTAACAGGAAATCATGAGGTAAAATAACAACGTCCTTTTTCGGAAGGACTTTTTTCACCTCAGTTGTAGTAGAACAACTAAAAAAGCATAGGAAACAAAATATTTTTGGTCGGTTGTTGTGGCTCAGCCCTGAGACCATATACCTAGACCTCTCTTAGATAGTCACTACATTCTATTTCCTGGAAAAGTTGCTAACTATAGTTTCTTTTCAAAAAGACTTGAGCAATCAATCCTTACATTTACTGATGACCAGTTTCTGCTATTATGCCAAGGATAACGGTTAATATTTGCATGCCCTCTCAAAACAGAAATTAGGAAATAAAGCTGCCCAAGGAAGGGAGTTTTGAAAATGAACTTGCAAAAGGAATGAACATGCTTGGCACAGAATACATAACATATTTGAAAAATTTCTAAGTTTGTGACTGAGCTTTTCTTCTCCCAGAACATCCCAGGCTGAATGTTAATTTTCCCACTATACTCATTGCCAAAAGTCAATGGGAAAATAATTTAGAAAAATCAAAGGTGTTCATGTACATAGGCTCTACGACATGGCTGAGTGTGCCAAGGTAACTCATAAAGTAGAGAGGAGAAAGAAGCCCAACACACTTTTGTTAAAGCTTTCGATGAAAAACAGATAGGATCAAGCAGAAAAAAATAAATCAACCAAGAAACATACAAAAAACCCCTTCCATAGTATTTATGAACACTGTTGCATGTAGTATGAGATGATTTTTTTTGCTTTCTTGACTTTATTTATGAAGACTAGCATTACAGCAGTGCTGGACTTCTATTGTTCTTATGAGAGATGGACTGCAGAAGAAAAGTTCCTGTTTTGGTATTCTATTTCTTTATTATCAACTTACAAAATGAGCTTATTACAAGCCCTTTGTAAGACATCCATCAGTAGCAAAAAGAATAATCCCTTAACTAAAATTAAAATTAAAAATAATCAACCTGAAGACCTAGTAATGAAATAACAACAAAAAGCCTAGTAACAGATACCTCTCACTCACTGGAGCAGAAAGCCAAATAAAGAGACGGTCTCTATACTATCATCTGAAGATCAACACCAGGAATTCTATTTCATGCTGGCGAGACCTTTATAAAAAATACTTAGCCCCCAGTCTTCTCACTGCTCAGCTTAGAAAGTCGAAGTGCACTCAGCTTGATGGGAAAAAGCAATGATGAAAACTGTTTAATTAACTGAAATTCAATGGAAACCTAATTATGGGGTTAGTTACAAACACAGAATTGAAAATTACTGAATGGGTTACAAGTCACACTTAATTGCTTCAGTAGAAATACGCAGCATGTATCTTTATTTCAGAATTTGATACTCTTTTAATGTAAAATGGTCAATTTAAGTTATTTAAATTTGAGATGTTTTTATTTTACTGGTAAGTTACACCAGAAAAGGCTACATTAATCTGAAATAGAAGTACCTAGCCACAAGATACTTGCACTGAAAGTACTAAACTAACATAAAAAAACGCTAAAATTACATTTTAGAAATGCTAAAACCTCTATTTCTGTGTAGAAACAAATATTAAACTAAAGAGTCTTTTATTTGTTGTAGTTAATAACATCAGCAAGCCAGCTGCTGCATTCTTCATTAGTTTTAGCTTACTAAGGCTCTCAATAATGTTTCCATGCAGAATTTGTGCTAATCAAATCTGGAACATGGATAATCATAGCTAATTTCACATGACAGGAAAAAATATTTAAAATCAGCGTCAGATGAAGATATGTCTTCTAACTTCTGGAGATCCAAAATGATTCCCTTTTTTTCCTTTTCTCTTGTATGTTGTTAGGTAAAGGAAGTTATAGACCATTAAATATTTATTATTTAATGTTATTACAGTAGATAAAGCCTAAAAAGGGGATTTTTCATACGTTTCCATTCTTCCTTTTAGGACTGCAAGGTTCTGCCCTAAGAACAGCAGGCCTAACTTATACTAATAAGAGCAAGGGTGTGCTGAAGCCTATTGCCAGAACCCTGCTGTATCAGGAAGAATAGTTTTCCCAACAGAAACTCCCTGAAGGAGGAAGAATATGAAAGTACCAAACAAAGACCCATTTTCTGTGAAAAAAGAGCAGTAAACAAAGAATAGGGTTTTCTTTCTCAGTGCTCATCAGAAAAAAAAGAAAAACAGAAAACATGAGTAAAAAATTCCACACACACAAAAAAATCATTTTCTAAGTCAATGCCAAGGGAACAGTATCACATCATTTATGAGATTAATTTAAAACTCATTTTCATAGTGGTCTTATACATATTAACATAGTACAAGAAGAAAGCTATTACAGTGCTGATCCAGGTGAGTTTGAATCATGATACCAGACTCTGAATGAAAACACAAGCTGTGTCAAGCACAAGCCTGTTCTTACGCTGATGCTGGGAAGTGGGAAGAAAACTCACAGAAAAGAAGTCATAAACAGTTGGGATGGAAGTGTGTTAAACTAACAGTGCTCTCTGGTTAATGACTGTGAATCAGTACTAAATTCTTGGTCTAGCATTTCCCTCTTTATAGTTTTTTTTGCAAATAGTGTAAACACACGCTGTACTGTAGCTCACAGACAGCTTTTACTTTATCAACTTTATTTTCTGTTACTTTCCACCCTTCAGGAATTCTTTTTTTAATGAAGCCTGCTTACCATTTAGACCACACATAAATCACAGAGTTTTGTATCCACATTACTTTAGATTCCATGCAATTTTTCTGATAGCCCGACTCCAGAATAATTAGAGCACCGTGCTACTTCAGTTTTATCTGTTCATTAAATAACAGACTTCCATCTTTTTTAAAAAAAAACACTTCTGAATCAGTCATATGTTTGCATGAACCAGAATGCAAATTACACAGCTGAAATGCATCAGAAAAGCACTCCCAGCCAACTGAGAGTATGTTTTTAAAGTTTAGAGCTCTCAATAGCATGCAGGATGCATGGTCTCAAAACACAGATTTGGAAGGACTCATTTTGACCTTGCTTTATGTGCCATGATTCATTTCTGGGAGAGCTTGCCTTTTAACCCCTGATCACTGACACTGTATATTATGTATCAAAATTAAGTTCGCTTAAAGAACAATTAATTTTGTGTGTCAACTGTGAACTCTGTGACAAGCAAAATGGAAATCCAAGTTTATGAAAAATAGGCTGCAAACAAAGAAGCTACTGCAACACTTGAGGTAATCGGAGAGGTTGCTGCAATTAAAGAAGTTTGCTTAACTAGACTTTTGCAATAGCTTTCCTATTGGTAACATAATCCATATCATTTTTTTTCTTTATATATTCATTTTGAAAATTATCTTTAAGTTTAATAATGATGTCTATGTTGTTAAAAAAAGTAACTCCACATCTCCACATATTTTATGAATCTATCTAAAAATGCATGATAGTTGAAGCAGAATTGCCATTATATTTAATAAGAGCTAACCACATAAGTTAGCTTCAAGTGTGCATCAGTATGGGAAGACCATGGCGATTCTAAGCAGCAAATTTTATCAATAATGCTATGGAAGACAGGAGAGAAAAGGGCAGGTATTTCCAGGCATTGTTGCTAATGACATGACAAAGAAGATAAAGTACACACAACGCATCCGAGCTTGTCCTGAGAAAAGCTGTAATACATTACTGATGGGTAGTGGACATGACAGCAATTGCCTAAAACATACTTGACATATATAGAGGATAATGCTGTATTCTGTTTCCAGAAATAACTGCTTAACCTCTAATTTAACAAAAGCTGGTTAAGTCCTAAGTGAAATAATAATAATTAAGGAAACTAAATAGTGGAGCTGGCTACCTAAGTGTTTGCACAATTCCCTCAGTAGATATTTGTAGGAATAGTTTTATTAACGTAGCTCTGGAATAGGCTGCATTGATTTGGTGCAGTCTTAGAGAAGGGAAGTAAGAGCAGTAAGTCCTTGAGTGTCTTCTGTTCCTACAGTCTGGAAGATTTTGACACTTTTTTTCACTTTAAATATCTATACAGTGGTCTAACAACTGAAAAAAATCTATTACAGGACAATAAAGACAAAGATCCCCTTTCTGCTACTAATTGGAATGGAATGAAAAGTCTAAACATAATACACTTCATACTGAAGCGTTTACATGTGTATGTACGAGGAAGTAGAGCAATAATAAAGTTGCATACTACAAATTTGCTGTGAGGTTCAGTTTCATCCCGTAAACTGAAAATGCATTCTAAGCCAGTCTGTAAATAATGGTATTGAATTATACTAACAACTGTGTTTTAAGAAACAAAATTATGAGTGAAACTAAATGAAGTTCTGCAAGTGGCAGAACTGCCACTTTTTTTTTTTTTTTTTTTTTTTTTTTAGGAAATCTTCTGAAACTAAAGGCTAGGTTCTGAGGCACCACTTGCTTCTCAGGAGTCACTTTCAATGGCATAGTCAGTCAGACAGATAGAAACTGAACTGACACTTCTGTCAGACATTCCTCCACTAGTCACTACAAAAAAACTGTGAGAAAAAAAAAGGAAAAAACCCCCAAACACAATATTCTTGATGAAATAAAGTGAAACAGAAGTAGGCCTGCATGAACTTTGATAAAATATGCAAATCTTTATTTTATTGCAGTCCTCCTCCCAAATGATGTATTTAAAAAAAAAAAAACACAAACAACTTGCGGGGTAATTTTCTATTATTTTCAATTTCTGGTTTTCATAGTAGATTATTCAAAGACAAAAAATAGTCCAGAAATGATAGGACTGTTTCATATAGCCAGGCAATAGAAAATTGAATGAGAATAAGGAAATGTAAACCCTAATACTGATTTTTTAAATCCATGGACATTTCACTTCCTTTGTTTGTACTTCAATTGGTGCACCCATGAAATAGGCAATTATACCAAGTTATTTAAGAGATTCACAGAATATTAGATTATGTGAACTATGTAGATAGTCTAGAAATCATGCACAAGTCCAGAATTTTTAATCCAATGACATTATATATATTCGGACTGATCCTGCAAGATGTTAATTTAAACTCCTTAAAAGCCTAACACAATGAGCTGGAAAGCCTCAGAAATACCATTGGAAATCAGCTGAAAGCAAAGTACTACAAACCTAAATTATTCTTGAAAACAAGTGCTTCAGATTTTCAAAATTGCAATTTGAAGCTCTTAAAGATGATTTTGGAGCTTTCTATTATATATTAAAGTTTGGAAAACTTCTGGCCTTTGAGTCGGTATAATGAAGTGAATCCTATGATAATTACACAAGCAAATATTATGACCTTTAAACTTTCAATTCTCTCTTAAGCCTGCATAGAGAGCAATTCTCTTAAATGGTGAAAGTAGAGCTTGTGTGTAAGATTTGAATAATGTTATCAATACAGTAATGTTCCTGAAGAGGAAGTCATGATATCTCTCAAAACAAAACAAAAAACAATGCAAAACTGAAGAGTCACAGACATAGTAGAAATTTTAAGTTCTCATATTTAGAAATGTAAAAAGAATAGATGAAAATAGAGAACACAGCAATATGGCTGATGATTTACATGTACGGAGATAAACTGATTTTCATAGACATTGAAATGTTGGCTGGTATTTATTGGTCTAATATGAACATGTTTGTTAGACCAAATGGTCCTTCCTAACTTTCTCTTCCTAATTATCTAACATTTTCAGCTGGGGCCAACTGATAGTAGAACTAAAGCACACTCTTCCCTGTTGATAATGAGTAGAAACAAATAGATTTTTGAATACTGTGTGCATTTTGTTAATACTATAGGCAACAGTTAGGATTTATATGCTGCCTCTTTACCTAGCCAATAGGCTGGCATCCAAAGAGATTACGTACATTCAAGCCGGCATGCAACATTTGGATTTTTTGTACCAAGTTCTGTTATTTGAGGGTAAAAATTTTGAAAATAGGCCTTCTGATTTTATAAAGCAATCAAACAAACAGTATCATACAGACAGATGAATGATTACCATTAAACACTCGCACTGCACAGTAGAGAAGCATATACCTCCTCTTACAGATATAATCCACTTTTTTTATTAGACATATGGGCAAAGCCATTTTTGCTACTTCCTTATGTGAGGAGATTCTTCTGAATTAGATGGCTACAATGGGGCAAACAGATGTGAAGAGTTTCTACACGGTTGAAAATCATTCATTCCAATGATGAAATGCACACAGATCTAAACCTTCATATCAGTAAGTCAAGGGGAAATTTGTCATGGACTATAAAAAGACGAAGACTGGCTTATACAGGGAAAAAAAATGCCTACACTAATACTACACATGCAAAGTTTTTGCAGAGAAGAAATATGTCAAGTAGCTTGCAGAGTAGATTATTTCCTTCTTTCACAGCACTTTATAATTACAAACCAAAAGCACATACATAAGGAAATGCTACTCACTGCCAGCTAATATTTGTGGTCCTAACAGTAGTCATATTCTAATCACTAGAGTATATCTAAAAGTAGCAAGAGAAAACTAAGATTCAGTTTATCAAAATTTGAAAAATGTAAGTATCTCTAAGGAGAAGGTAGCAAGAACTTGAAATGAAAAGAAAGAACATAGGGCAAGCATAAAAACTACTCAAGGACGTCAAAAGGACTCATATGGATGAACACCGAGACATTCCTACAGTATAGAAGAGAGGTAGTTTTGAAAAAATTGTGTAAAGTGTCACTTACAGGTTATTAAGTAGATGTAAAAACTCAGAAGAAAAAGGTTTTCAAAAAGTGCCAAAAGATGCAAACAGGTATTTAGTGGTACTTTCAGAAGCAACTCAGCTGACCAAGCATTTAACGAATTTCAGCGTGATTAAAGAGCTGCTATGATCAGACACTTCTGAACATATATAATTGGAAATTGGCTCCAAGATTTTTTCAAACATCTAAATAATCAAATTCAGCTATGCTATCCTTTCTCCATACAACTCACTAATATGAGTTATACTATATTCCATTATCTTTCTTGAAACCATATGACATTAGATGACCGGTATACTTTTGGACATTAGAAAACCAGACATAGTATGCAGTCTCCTTTCAGCCCCTGCCCCCCATGCTAAAACAAACTTGCTAATCTTTGAAAAGAACTTTAAATTATCTCTCAATAGTTTCAATGTAAAAGGTGATCAGTTTATATAAGAAATTTTTTTTCTATTTCTTAGGTCAGTGAACTTACAACAAAATAGCAAGATCAAAGAAAAGTATTTACACTTACTTTAAGCATCCAGCTTAGGTACCTGCACTAGGAATCTGAACTTCCTGTGCTGTCACTAAAGATTTTATAATATGTAAGAGAAAAAATGCCCTCTAGAGAAAGACACTGATTTAATAGCATTCTAAATCAGGCTAGATGTTAATGTGAGACATTTTAAGACTGCTTTATAGTTAAGGTAGCTTCTCTTCTCTTGACTATTGCCTAAACAGCTTGTGTCAGTCAGTCTGCTAACTTCTACACAAATCCACTATCTGCAAAGCTGTGTTGACATAAGGCAAGGTAATATGCTTCTATTTTTTCCACCTTGCAACTGAAATTGAACACTGACATCAGCAAATAAGAACATTTGCTCTGCTTTGTAAATGAAACCATTTGTTCAACAGCTTAAGTATGAGTAACTGTTAAAGCTCTATATTGTACAACAGTGCAATATTGTTAATACCATGATAGCATACAGATGTCACAATGTTGAAACAGAAAAATGAAAGACAGAAAGAAGTAATGAGAAATCCAGGGCTTGAGTAAGATGAACAACGTATGACTGTTGAAGTGAAAAATAGAAGTGTCTGTAATAACATATGTATCTGAAAGAAATAAGGTAAAGTTATTAATAAATTAAAGTGCTAAGCCAGTACTTCCGGTCCTATTCCTAGAGAATTCCAACTGGCAAAGGTTCTGGAAGCGTGGGTGCTCTGGAACACAGGACCTTGATTTGAAATCCTGACTTTCTGGGCACACATTGTAAATTGCTAGTGAGCTCATTTATAACAACAACAACAAAAAAAGTCCCAAATGATTCAAACAAAAAGGACTCTCCCTTTTACTTTTGGCATGCTTCTCACAAAAAACCCCCCAAAAAAACCCGAAACAAAAAACCCCCAAACATTTGAATGCCATTTAATTCTATTCTAAAGCATGGTACAGAAGCCTATGAAAGTACAATTTCCTTCTATTTGGGATGTATGATGTTATTTTCTATATTTTTTAAAAATAGTGCAAAGTGTTCCTTCCCCCCCCCCCCCCCCCCCCAACAAGAAACTAATTCTCCAGCTCAAAGAAATATTTAGAGATCAGCCCTTTACAGCTGAGGAAGTAGATGGTAAGATCCAAAGCAAGCAATTCAGATTTTGGAAGCATTTTATGAACTATGTTCTGAACCACTTATGTAGTCTAGCTGAATTTTTTATGCCGTGCTTTTTAAATAAACAAAATGAGAGCAGCAGAATTCATGTATGTTTAACATTTATGAAAATAAAATAATAAGATAAAAAATATGACATAGTAATGTAAATGTTTACCATTTAACACAGAATTATGAAGTAAGAATTCCAGACAGCTATAGCTTTATTCACAGGACTGATAAATTGTATTGTATTATAACTTAGCATTCACAAGAAAAGTCAAGAGCATTTGTTTTCCATTTTGTTTTAAACTTAATGAATGACAATGTGACATTGTAGTGGTTATGAGGAAAGCCTATTTGACAGATGGTTTTTTCCTTCCATGAAATGAATGATAAAAAAAAAAAAAATCCCTGAAGACGCTTCTTTGATTTAAGTGAGAAAAAAACAATGAAGAATGAACTACAGCTTATTGACATACTAACTTAAAATATCTAGCAATTTTAACTGCATTGAGTAGCCCACTGATTTCATTTGGAATGCCCTGAAAGTAAACAAGTGGAATGAAGCTCATTATTGTAAGAAACATTTGGCATTTCTTGACTTATTAAGTCAGGAAACATACAAAATATCAATTTAACATAATATTAATACTTATTTCCAGGGCAACCACTAACACTTATTTCTCGCAACTTATGTAGAGAGCAAAAATCCTATGCATTACCATAACCATTTTATTAGACTAAAAAAAAATTATTGGATCTACACATATACCACTAGACTCAGTTTCATTTTGGCATCCATCTTCTACTGAAAAGTGCCTGAGATAAAGACTTGTGCAAAGGCAACAAAATAAATATGTACTTAGTGCATAGAGTCTTTCCATTGATATCTGTGTTCAGAATCAAAGAATAAATAAAAAAAAAGGCACAAAATGTTTTCAGAAGATTAATTTTGCTCTGACCTCCCTTGAAATATGTATGATGGATCAGAATAAGAATTAAAACACAGCCATTTTTGATGAGACTGTATTTAGTAACAATTCTCCTTACTAGTTAATAACCTTATTTGTAATAAAACAAATCACAGTAGGACTTTTGTTAAAGTTTAAGAATTTTGAAAAGAACTATGTAAACTTGGATTATTTATATATATATATACACACACATATACATGTCGAGATACAGTTTATTTAAGTTTAAACAGAAGATATCCTAACTAAGTAGAAATGTCTAAATACATATTTGAAATCCATAATGACCCTAATTATAATTTCCTCTCTGGGCATATTAAAAAAGCATCAATTAAAAAAAAAAAAAAAGATTATTCCATCTGGAATCCCCTACAGTACCACTCCCCTAAGGACCATTCTTGGGTAGTGACTCCAAATAAAGTGCAACACAGTATTTTGCATTATCACTTATACCATGTTTCTTTTCCTGTTCTGTCTGTCATAAAAATCTGATCCATATGTCTCCTGATAAGTAATATTATTTAGGTTTCATTATAGATGCAAAATGAGATGCAAACTGCAACATAGACTTTTTCCAGTAACAGTAAATCATGATTTTATCAGCCCTCATCCAGGTCAATACTTCTGTTTGGACTACTCACTTGCATATTTATTCTTTAATGTGAACAAACTCTCCAAATAATGAGTAGCTCCAAAGTCAGATGCCCAGTCTCAATAAACAGAATTGTCATAAAGATTTCCTGTGTTATGCATTGATAGACTCTAACTGGAGACAGAATACTTAGATGCTATCTGTTGATTTTCATAAATGCTCAGGATATTTACGGACAGGAGGCTCAGACAGATGGAAACCAGCATGGTCACATTATCGTCATACGAAAGCGAGCACAAAATGTATACGTGTTCAAAACCACAGAAAGATATTTTCATTGAAGTAATGGCTTTTTATACTGTCATTTAATTATACTTTCATTTGGGTGTTTAGTCGACATCAGTTATTTACCTGTGAACACTCTGCTTGCAAAAACACGTACAAATGCAAAACTCATAAAACCTGACGTTTGATATTTTCCCCCACTTGAACTGTTTAAGTTTAAAAAAAGATTGACTTATCTTTCAACATTCCATTCAACTATAGCATATAGTACTAATAAGCCAGTCTGACTCATGTATATATCCAGTAGTATCTTCTGCTCTCTACTTGAAACTATGCTATCCATAAAAAATCTGTATATCCAATTCTTTTTTCGATTTTAAGTCTATATTAAAAATAATGATCTTTGAACGAAGCCATTATATGGCATTTATGACTGATGAGGTTAATTGCTTGAGGTTCTTCTTGTTTATTATTGATCCTCAGGAAAAGTATTGTATCTCAGTCAGCAGTACTTAAGTTTTGTTCTGTATTTTAATTGCAGAGCATTTGTTCCAAGAAAGAACTTATTTCTGTGCTACATGAGCCTTAGTAAACATAAATAAATGATAAATTAAAAAAACCTACAATTCTGTATTGCCCTAATATACCTGAGGTCCTTCTGTGTCTTATTACACATAGAAATTCACTAAAGTCTCCTCCCTGCTTCTTTCTGGAGGAATGGGATGCAAAATTCCTTGCTATGATCTTAGAAGCAACCTTTTCTGACAATGATGTAACACACTATATATTGTGCTATATAGAGAAAAAAGAAAAACATACAACTGATACTTTTTAGTCACACAATTCTGAAACAAGACTTCCCAGATGTACGCTATAGTGCAACTGTATGCAGATGGTACATTCCTAGTTTTCCTTTGCATATTTATATCAAAAACTTTCATCAACTGTGAACCCATTCCCATTTATAAGACCGGTAGGAAAGTCAGGTAGGAAATCTTAGGAAGTAAGATTCATGGGTATGGCCTAAAAAACCCAAATGATTTCCAAAAACCCAGTTTCCCTATACAAACTAAACAGCAAACAAGACCACAGCGGAAAATTCATGTGACAGATTTTTACAATAATGTTAGGAAAGTACATCTTTAAATGAACATATAGATTATTTAAGTATATCTGAATAAAGTCACTCATCTTCTGAAGGACTAGTTCTGTCAGGTTAAAAAGAAACTAGCTAATAAGGGCATTTAATTCTGCATGTAAAGAAAAAGAAAGATACTTCTCTTTTCTTGTTGTTTCTTTAATTTTCTTTCTATGGCTTGATTTTGTCACATCCAAGTGCTACCTTGTAATGTTCTTGGTGCATTTGACTCCCATACTTTTGGCCAGAAGGCTAAATAAATATTAACCCAGTAGGAACTGAAGGGACATTTCCGGTTAGAAGATTATACTGGTAACTGCCTATGTTGAAAATGACTCAGATTAATGGTGTAAAAGAAATATATACATAATGTTATAGCATTATCTAGCTCCTCATCCTTGATACGGATCATCCTTTAGATTCTGAATTAAAACAAAACAAAACAATCAAAACCAAGAATTATGAATGACAACAATCTACAGGAGAAACTCAAGGTTCAAGGTAGCAGCTTGTCCTCATGTCTCCAGAATCTCCTGGATGTCAGGAGAAATTGTGAGCACTGGTAGTTTTCTTCTGAACCAGTTCCAATAGAAATTAAAATAAGACTAAAAATCCTCACAGCTTCAATTTAGTTACCATTAATATACTAACCAAACAAAATCTCTAGGCAGTTATTACTTTCTTTATACAGATGAGGCACAGTGATTAAATAGGTCCATCCTACAGAATCAATTAATTTTTCAAAACTGGGAATTGAATTTAGTTATTGTGAACATTTAGACCTAAGTAGATATTTCTACATTATACATAGAAAGTTCTTACATGCTGTACTGATCTGTAACAAAAAGCTGTAAGATGTTACAACACTTAAGTGAATTAATCATGCATTTTCAATAGCATGCTCAGTAAAAAATTTGAATATTTGGCTTTTAAGACATTGATTAATTGTGTATCAGAAATGCAAGATTTCTCTTGGCCTATGTCAAACTAACACTGCAGCAGGACACTTCTCAGCAGAAAGAATATTTCTTGAATTCTGCTCAGATCATATATCCAGTTTTGAGAGAGACTGTTTTTTTATTCTGCACTATTATACAACACTTCTTTTGGCCTGGCATCTGACAGGCATTCCCATCCTTTGCGTTTACTTTACTTCACTTCCTCAAAGCTGAGGCTGCAAAAACACAGCCAGCAGCCTCATACAGCTTTTCATGGAAAACTGCCATTCTAACCTGGCACCTAACTTCACTTTATTATTCACTCAGAGAAGTTTAAAACCCTGAGATGAATTTAAATATTTATGCCAACAAAGAAAATGATGAAAAGAAAATGAAAACAATGTAAGCCATTACTGAAGCAGCTCTTCTTGTGAAAGCTCTGATGTTCTTTGCTTGCCAGTCACCAGCGCCAGCTCATCCTTCAACTCCTGGATCTCCTTTTTCAGCTGGACAATCATCTGCAAACAGCAAGGCATAAACCAAGCATCACCTACAAATTAATAGCTAGTTTATGATTTTTGCATTAGAAGGCTGAGTTTAGGGAAATAATATACTTTCGTTTTCTCTTTTTTAAACATCTCTTTTTAAAAACAGTCCAAATGCCTTAAATACAGCAAGCACTTTTCTTCCTTTTCCATTTATAAAAACAAGAAAAGTCTTCCAAACTCAGTAAATTCTGTGTGTTAGAAGACATGGCTGTACAGAAAGAGTTCAAAAGATTATTTGCAAAACAGAAAAATAATTTGCCATAGGAATAAAAAGAGCTTTCTGACTCATTAGTTTTGCCCATTAGTAATGAAAACACATTTAAAATAGAACTGATGTCTTTGTTAAAGAAAGGACAACTAAACACCAAAAGTGATTTTTTTTCACCTTCCCTTTAGAAACAGAAATTCCAAACACTATCTTACTATTTTAATCTTAACTTTTCTTTTTTTCATGTAAAATTCCACTTTTATTAAAATTATAGCATACTATAATTGTTGGGTTTGTTGTTGCTAACAACAAATGAATAGTACAAATCAGCATAATGAAATTAAATTCCATTAATGAATAGTAACGACTGAGAAAGTGACTTCGAGAGCTGTACTAGATTTTTAAATTGCAATAGCTCATTATTGGAGCCTGTACTTTTGGAAAAAACATCTGTATAAAAACATATTTCACAAATCATTAGCCTCCCAAGGCCAAATTCTACAAAGCAGGGACAATATGCAAATCCCCAAGCCTAAAACATGAATGAGCAAGTTCTTGGATACTTTATGATTGATCATTTTAATGATGCATCGCCTTATAATGGCTCAAATGTATCAGGAGTCCAATGATATTTTTAGATGGATATGAGTACACTGATTCCATGTGCAAAATAAGTTTCCAAGAGAAGTATGTTTTCAAGGAAAAATGAATCATTCTTGATTGCATGCACTTTCTAGAAATAAGATTGTTGAAATTGATGACACATTTTCACTGGATGTTAAAATTCCTTCAAATATTTGTATTTTTTTAATGTTTAAATTTAACATTGACTTCTAAACTTTGAATGGGTATTTTTACTTCAAAAAATAAAAATATTCTAAACATACATATGATTATTTCTTTTAACTCTAAACTTACCAGTAACACATTTGTTACTATAAAGTATGAAAGGCTAACTTACAATATTTTATTTAGGAATATATTAAGGTGGTGAACTGTCAATTACAGATGTTGCAAGAGTGCTTCAAGAATATTGCAGGTCAAACTTTTAAACCTGATTTTAGGCTGCCTCACTCTGGTGCCACACACTGATGTAGCCAGTGCCAATTACTGAGTCAATAAATTAAAATTTAGGGCTGGAGTATAAAAAGGCAGAAAGTTGAACTGATAGTACCATCCCTGTTCAGCATTCAAATTTGTTAGCATGATTAACCTCAATCTGCCAACAACAGAAATACCTTTTTCTGGTATTTCTTACATATATATATTTCTTATGGATAAAAGACTGATTTTCAAGTATTATTAAGACAAACAAAAATCTACAGAAGGACAATATTTTCATTTTTATTTTTAAATGAATGCCAGAGGGGATTAGATTTAATTCAGGCTCAACAGTTTCATTTTCAGTTTAAACCAAATCCTTTGGTCATGAGTGAGAGAGGTTCAAAGCTGAGTTGCTTAAAAAGTACAATGGGTACAAGTTCATCTTCTTAGTAAGATACACAGTCAGGAAGTCTCCATTATGAAGAATAAAGTTTACACAAGTCAGACTTAACTCAGATCTATCTGCACTCCCACTATAAAGCATGCGTTCAACTTACAGATGATAAATACTGCAAATAAATGGCATTTGTTTTAATAAAAAAAATCCTAAGTCCAGCACTTTACTGAATAATCAGGTTGCACCCTGGGAATATACTTCATAGTTAAGATGGACAACAAATTCCACAACGAGCACAGAGCCATATGAAGCCCAGGTACCTGTGTTCCCCTGCCTTTTCCACAAGAGGGGATGGTTTTCTAACTCTCACGAGTCCTCTTTTGCTTTACTTGCTAAATGATCCTGCAGAGCAAGACATACCAAACTCATGGAGTATAGCTCCACAGGATGTAGTAAATGTTCAGGAGCCTGCATGTGTTCCACCTCAATCAAAGGCTTCTGTGGTCATGGAAGAAATGTTTTGCATAATTTGGTACTATAAAGCCTACACAGGAAAGAAAAAAAAGGACAGACAGACAGAAATGAAGAAGTTGTTCAGTGCCTACTGGGGTTTTTTGTTTGTTTATATTTTGGCCGCTCTTTTTTTTTTTTTTGTGATGTTGTTACTGTTAGAAATTGTTTGGAAAGAAAAAAAAAAATAAAAAAAGAAAAACAGCAGAAAACTTGACAAGAATCTCCTATTCCCTTTGAACTTCAAGGACAAGAGAAAATAAAAGCACAATCATTAACATTAACTGAAATATGTTAACTACCATCAAGTAACAATGAATGAAACCAAACATCTAATCCCCCAATTTTTAGACAACAAATCCTTCTTATGTTATATAATATAGCATTCTGCAGTCGACCATTCAAGAGGAAAGCATTTCCTAGCCAGTTCAGAAGGTCATATGAGAACAAAATACATAAAATTTGTAATTACAAATTAGTCATGAGAAATTTAGAAATACAGTAATAATTTTGCCCATTAAAAAGAATGATGATGCGATTAGTATATCATAAAAACATACAGGACCACTGAAATTAGAATATTACATTCAGATTTTATATTCTTTAGAGGTGAAAAGCTACAGTTCAAATTTATAATTCTAAAAACTATGTTGCTAAAAACTATGTTTTAAATATTGTCTGTTTGTATATAAACAGAATAATATAATAGCTTAACCTGAACTTATTTTTCATCTGATGTCTCTGTCGCAGAGACAGAGGGTATGCTGAAATGCAGCTATAGTTCTTCCTTCATTATATCCATATATGCAGCTTTGGCATGAGCAGTGTAACCTCAGTCAAACATTTCCTATATCAGAAAACATCTTTGATACACAGCGTGCAACCCAGGTGATCTAGGGGCTATTATTATCTGCAATACTATGCTGAATTAATCAATCCTTAATAGGTGTACTGAATATTTACAAAGGAAATAAATTTTGCAGGTAGTGCAGAAAATTACATTAAATAAACTAACAAAGGCCTCTTAATATAGTAGAACATATATTAAAGAGCACATCTTTCAAACAAGTCTGGTATGTAACAAGCTAGAGACACATAAAATCTTTCAAAGGAAAGACTAACCACATACTAAAAAGAAAAAATAAAGTATATTTTTGTTACACACATTAAAAGAAGAAAGTTGTTTTCTTTATGTGGCAATGCTTTGTGCTTTACCAATGTGGACTATTACCTCTATCCTTCTCTGTACCTCCTAAATCCCCGATCCATTCTGCAGAGCTCCTCTGCTGCTCTTTGGGATGTGAACATCAGCCTAATGCTTTAGTGTGGAAATCCTATTTCCACATGTCATTTACCTATCTTCCTTTTTTCCTAATGATAACTTTACAGAGTTCTTTCTTCCTAGCTAAAATGTTCCTTGGACCGATCTCAAGGAAAGACTGTATCTGTATGTTTCTTAGCTTTTTAATACACGAACTGTTTCAGTGCAGCAGCATGCCTTCATCAAGTGACTAGTAATCTTAGTAGATTTTTTAAGAGTTTTAGGGACATCGAATTATCTGTGGCTGATTTAGAAACAAACACCCTAAAAGAAGCAATGCAAAGTGACCACTGCTCCTCAGATGCTTTAAGAGCTGAGAAAGCCTTTAGGGGGTTTATAAAGGTCCGTTTAATATAATTATGTCCAAAAGAAAAAAATAAAAATAGTAGTTATTTTATAGAAAAAAATGGAACTTGCATCTAAAAACAATGGGATGATTCAGTATAAAATCCTCAACATTCATCTGACTGCTATTGATTATTAAAACTTAAAACAAGCAATCTCCTTCCCTCTGCCCCCAGTCAACTCTCACCAATCTGGGGTCAATTTCTTCATTAAGAATTGCTTCATTCTTAATAAGAGCAACTCGCTGTGCAAATCTGCAGGTTGATATAGATTCCTGGAAGAAAAAAAAAAAGAGAGAAAAAAGAAAAATTTCAGTTAGCTTTGCACCAGGTAAGTAGAACAGACTGCTAATGAAGTCATCAAATTAAGTTTCTGGGTTTTGTGTATTTTACAGAACTAATCTACCATTTCATATTCCGGAACAACAATATTCAAGGGAAATTAGGTTAGCATATTAATGGCAGTTATATATAAAACTGTCAAATCATAGTACATATTTTATTGACCTAGTCAATTGCCTGATCAACTGTGTTTCAAATGAGTCCCTAGCTGGCACTAAAGGATAAGAAAGCAGTACTATTCAGAAGGTAATAACTTTTGAATTATGAGAAAATGAGAAAATGAACTAAGCCCAATTTTTTTGGTGAAAATGGGACTAGAGAAGCATATGTAAAAGAAGCTGGGAAAAGAGATGAAGGGAAGAAGAGTGAAAGTCCAGGACAAATGAGAAACAAGCTGGGAGACTTGGAACTAGGAGGCATCCAGGAGAACTATGATACCAGATAAAAAACTGTCTGATGAGCTAAGATGAGGTGAGGCAGACGGAAAGGTAGGGAGAAAAAAAAAAAGAAGATACAAGACTGAGGTTGTGGAGGAAACTCTGTGACAATCAGTGCGTACTCCCACCTAGGGCACAGAATGGAATCGAGGATCCCTAAGTATTTTTCTGTCCTTTGAGATCAGCCGATACTTACAGGCCAGACCCTGCTAGAGAACTTATCTACCTAATGAATAAAAAGCCAGCAATTGTTCTCAGTTATCTCAAAGAATAAAACATCATACAGTAGTCTTAGAAATTCCAATTATGCTTGATAAACTGTATGATAAAATTTTCTGAGATGTGGCAGTCTGCATTTAAAATATAAGAATTTACACATAATCTCTACATTAAGAGAACTTTACTACTGAGTTTTATTTCAGAATCAAAGTAATTCTGCAGTTTTCAGTCCTCCAACATATGAAAATACCTATTTAAATACATGATCACATACTCCTTTTTCCACAGGACTTCTGTCTCTTTCAGTGCTTGGAGGGTTGGTATCTGAATGAAATCTGAATCTGATGAAAGATACTCGTGTTTACTGCCAAAGACGTAATATATATACACAGAGTCAAAGAAGAGTTTTCAAGGAAAGGAAAGGAAGGCCTTACAATTAAGAAAGCTGCACATAGTCTTAGCTGGACTCTGCTTGCCTCTGCTGTATGGTTCCTGTGCTATGATGATCAGCTAATGTGATTTTAATTAAGTTCAATACATATATTAAGTACAATTATATGTACAGTACACATATATACAATTTCTACCAGACCTCTTTGCCCTGTTCAGTATGAAGCATATGTTAAATTAATGAGTAGCTAATCAATTCAGTCTTCAATGTTCAATATGTAAGCTTATGATCTATTTATTCTATGCCACCAAAATGGTAATCAAAGCTGACAGCTACTAATTTCCTAATAATTTTTTCTGCCATGCTTACTGTTACAGTACCTGAGGACTTCACAAAAATTAATCAATTAACCCTCTAGGTATTTCTTTGCTGCAAGTAGGTGGAATGACTACACTTAACAGAAGGGAAACTGAAGCCAAATGTACCAAAAAACGGTATTTGATTATTATATGATCTTTTGTTCAAAACAGCTTCCATTCAACTTCAATTACAGCTGTAATAATTAATATATCTACAATTCAGAATCAACATCTTCTTTCAAGCACTCCACAAAACTAGCACAAAAAATATGATGTAGGTGATGTGAGAAGTTGTATACAAACTCTTCAGTAGAAGCAGGAATATAATCTAGTTCTCTAGGATAATATTCTATTTGTCCTCTTCATGAGAGTTCCCTTTCTTACTTTGAATTCTCTGCTTTGTTGCTTTCATTGCAAGAGACAAAGTGAGGTCCTTAAGAAAGTTGCTTTTATTATTCAACTTCATTTCATACTGGGGGGCAATTCTGTCTTGTGTTTCCTTTGTGAATGAAATGTATATCCAATGGAAAAAAACAAACAAAAAAGCAAACCAAACATAATTATGCATAATGACTCACAGAATTCCAAACTAAAATTATGCAGCTATCTTAATTCTGACACTTTCTAATGTTTAGTAATTGACTTAACATCTGTCCTAATATTACTCACATATATCAGATTTTGGGGAGCAGGGTAGGGACTTTTTTATTTATTTTTGGAGAAGAAGGTCTGTTGTGTAGATGGTATATGTTAAAGTAAGAACAAGAAAACTCTCAGTAGCCTACTCTGGATAATTGCTTGGGCTAAATATTCCCAAAATAGAAGCCTAGATCGTAATGTGAGATACATATACCTGATGAACTGATATACGAATGGGTGCTTACCCCACACACCTAAAAAAAAAAAATTCATTAACAAACTTATCCAGTTGCACTTGTAACCAGACATCATGCTTGCATAAGCATTACAAGTCTGAACAATCTGTTTTCATTTAAAAGCAAAGTCCATCTTCTAAAGAAAAAGAAGTGTTCAACTAGATGAAGTATGGTTTTAGTATAATGCTTTCCACTGTATTTCAGAAAACAGTCCTAGGCTTAATAGTTTTTTTTCTTATATATTCGCATTAAAACACTTTGATGTTATGGAAAATCAGGGAATAAATAGATTACAAATGGCTTTGAGCAGGGTTCTATGTATTCACATCGCAACATATTTTGGTAAACAAAGAGAAGAAAACATCACTACATATAATTCCACTGCAGGAAATTGGTGAAAGGAGACAAAAGTATTCAAAAAATTTCCCAAAATCCCAAATAACCCCACCCAGTTCTCTCTCCCTCCCAATAAACCCTCCAGTTGTCTACAATACTCAATGAAATTTCAACTCCAAAGAAGTCTACAGAAGTTCTGCCAAGGCTTTCAGTGTGATCCATAATCTACTTAGAGATCTTACCAATATGTCCTGTGGAAAATTCCTTGGAAATGCCTTTCCATAACTTAAAAATTTATTCATCATGAAAACGATAATTTTAAAAAAAAAAAAAAAAAAGGTTCATTACTAGGTGCAAGGTGTTTCCCAACTGCTCCTTGACTTAAGATTACTTAGAGAAAAGCATGTTTCCTAAAGGATTTGTCTACATCTTACTGCAATTTCCATTGATAAAATTATCTCCTGGAAACAAAGCTAAAATGTTTTTTTTGTAAGGACAGGAATAAAAGCATACACACTTGAATTGCAAACCGTAATAAAAGTCAAAAGAGCAGGATCTTTAGAGAAGTGAAAACATTTTTGTTGAAAATAGATGGAAATAACATACATCTATATTTCTCTTGTCTATAGAGAGCGTTGCTATCATGGTAGTCATGCAGTTTCCTCCCAGGCTGTCTCTTAGCACTGAGGTCATCATAGAATTTCGGTAAGGAATGTGGGACCGGTTTTTCTCTGCAAGGGCAATTATTACCTGAAACAATAGTAAAAATGGAAGAGACTTTTAAATTTACATGTCTATTAACGATTGACACAGAAAGAGAACAAAACTAATCTGCTCAGGAACCTAAACTTCTGATACAACAAAACTACGCTCATGCACCCAGTTAGCTGCAAACCCACTGATTTTATTGAAATAATTTTAACTTAAATTTCAGCATGTTTATGTGTCTTTGTAGGAGCTGGACCTGAAAGACCAAATAAATTTAATTTTATCATACCTTAGCTTTACAGCCTCTCAGCAACATGGAATCTGAACACAATGAACAAAAAACCACAGACTTTCCTAAGACACAGAAACTTACTGAAAACCTTCCTCGTATTTTTTTTATCATCATAATAATAAAGTATGGATAGCATTCAAGTAAAAAATTCTTTAATATTTGCTAAAGCATGCTTTTAAAGCACATGGTTCTTAGAGGGGTCAATACATTTCTTTCTGAGAAAATGCCTTGAAAAGTAAAACACAAATAAAAGGGTGCATGATTACAATGTACTGCTGGAAAGAAATAATTCAGTTTAGAATATATATGCCTTGGCCAAAAAGGAAATGGTACACCTACTATTCTCAGTTTCTCTTCTCAGCTGTTTACATTATGGGACCTAATTATTATTAAATAAAAAGCTAGATTACCATGATCTGTTGTGATATAAAAGATTTGAACTGTGAACTGGCCAGGCACTGTACTGAAAAACTGTAGCTATATGAGTTGTGCAAGCTACCCTAAATGATTAGGATTTGTTTTTCCTTCAATAAACGTTGCACGCTAGCATATATTTTGTTTATGCTGCACTTAAAAAAATTGTTATTTTAGAAAATTTAGTAACAACTTTTTTGTTGGCACTAGTTTCTCCTAATGGTCTTCAGAAAGTTAAAATTTCTTATTACTGTAAATCTTACACTGGCAGCCCTGAGAGGGACGAATGCATAATATGAAAATTACTATCTTTAAAGGAATCTGGAAACCCATTCCTAGATCAAGGTTTTCAAATCTCATATATTACAACTTGTTAGGTGGAAATATGTTATATCTTAGTTAGTTTATAATATTACATAGAAACCTCATAGTAGTCTAGCGTATACATTAATAAGCACACTCTCAGTTTCTGCCACACAGAGACTACAATCTAAATAGACAAGATGGGAAAAGAGCTAGAGGGAAGATATGTTATTTCCATAGAAATGGGAACTGTGTTACAGAGAAGTTCATCTTTTCTGAAGTTCATGCAGGAAGTCTGTAGCCCAGGTAGAATCTGAACCCTCCCGCACTGGCACTGAAAAGCGATGTGACCAGCTCTCACAATGCAGAAGCCACTGTACTGTCATGTGACAGAGTCACATAACACAGCAGATGAGGGCTTTAAGTCCCTCTGGAAAACCTCACCTAAATCACTAAATCAATCTTCACAATCCAATCAAAGAATCTGGAATAGAAAGAGGAGAAATCTGAAGGAGAGAGAAATGATGTTCTTCCACAAAGTGAGAGAGACCACCTGTACAGGATCTGAACCTGGATCTTCTAATAGCCAACAAATTTGATAATCAGAAAATTGTTTCATTTTTACATGGCCAAAAAGAAGGTGTTGTTATCTTTGTGATATAAAAAAAGATTTGGGGTTTGTTTTTTTTTTTTTTTAAATACTGGTAGGTCTAAGTTTAAAAGGCCTTAATATTACTGAACCAGGACTGTAATATGCCGATTTAAATCAACATAATTTAAGGCAGAAAAGGTCAAACAAACCACTTTAAGACCTAATTAATTTTTTAAATGTGGAAGCTGTCAGAAATATTGTCACTTTTTACAAAATTGCATCCTATATGAAACATAACAGGATAGATCAGGTACAATCACTCACAAATAACTTCACTGAAACATTTGGAAATATTGTTAAGCATAAAGGAAGGCCTGAGACTCACAAGTGGTTATGATATGATCTGAAGCGTGCCCAAGAGTCCCTGTTCCTGTCCACAACCTTTGTGCAAGCAGTAACTTCATATAGGGAACAGATTTGCACCAGTACCTCATGCCAACAGGCAGCCAGGACATGTTCTCAGAGCATCCTCAGGAGATGAGGATTTTGGGGTGCATCACTTGCAGGTACATAGCTATCAGCTGCATCTCTATCTTGCAGTTTAGTGTATCACATGCTCTGAAGCAATATGCCTGCTCCAGAGGCCTCCTTTTTTTCTCCTGTCCATCTGCAGTCACAAGACTTCTGACATTGCCTTTGATCCATATCCAGAATCCTTCCAGATTCCTGCCTACACCTCCCCACTCTTCAGATTTCTGTCAATTAAGTCTCCCATCCTACCTCCTATTTCTAGTAGAATTTATCAGCTTAAGCTCTGGTCCTTAGAGCAAAAAATCCAAACTCTACTGCTGGTGTCTTGTAGTTAATTACAAGCATTCTCACTTTTTGGACAACATATGCTTGTCTCCAGTATATACTACAGGTCTTGCTAGAAATGATTCACCCAAAAAGTCATGGTTTGCTAATCAGAAACAAATGCTTGTATTTCACTTTAAATTATTAAAAAGTTCCTGTTTTTTCTGTTATTCTCATGTCTTTATATATTAATTAGGAAAGAACAAAACCAGAAAATTACCTTTTCTCTAGGATGTGAGTAAATCTAGCATTTGATGGCTGGCAGTGATTTCAAATTTTATTAGCAAAAACTTTGGTAGGTGTGGGTAGCAATCATTCACTAACCAATAAAATCTTTTGGCATTCCCTAAATGGAGCATGTGTTAAATGACAGTTAACAGCCATATTGACCAAAGCAATGGGAATATTGTATTCTATTATTTTGGGGAAATACATATACTTATAATTCCACTATAGTGTCAAATCATGCGGCTGTATCAGTGTTAATTTGTAACTCTAAATTTGGTCCAGGATACCCTATGTTGTGTATCAGAAGGGAATATCTACACACACACAAAAAATGCAATTGTAATTCCAGAACATGCTACTACATTTTACCACTTGGAGAAAAAGTGCCATTGATTTATTTGAAGATTTTTTTAACACATTGTAGATATTTAACGAGTAGACCAAATGTGGTAATACAGAACTGTGTTCTCATTGTCATCTTGACACAAATCATTTTACATGACTACTTTATTATGCAAGGTATTTAGAAATGGCATAACTCAACGCTAAAACACCAGTAGATAACTAAACAATTGAGCATGTAAATAAGATGATTTTGAGGAATCCTTGTACTTTAATATTAATCACTGCAAGGTCAGGATTGAATGCCCCAATTCCCACTGAACAAAAGATATTTTTTACTGTCTTCAGTGGTCTTTTATTCAGTATTAAAAAACATTTTTATTAATGATATGCAATCCCAGACAGAACCCAACACGCGTATCTCCAATTGTATTAGTTCTAAAATAGGAGTTAAAAGCTGCATGACAAAACATTAATATTTTATGCTTCTACAGCACTTCAAACCTGAGCGTCTCAAAACACACTACAAGTTATTAAATTCAACCTCACAGAAGCTCATGCAATGTTGCATTACAAATACATAAAAATCATACAGTAAATAAGAAGGATCCTGAATACAATTTGTATCATTCTGAAGAGGCCTTTTTTAGAATCACTTACCCTTATCACTTCCCATAACTACAGCTGAAATACAGACATTCTTCTTCAAGGTAAAATTTAAATAAATGGGGGGTATGAAAAAAATTCAGTGTAATAGTAAATGACTGACTGCCACCTGCTGTGCCTTAAGCTCCTTCTTTTGAGAGATGAATTATCTCTGATCTTAGATTAAATGAAATCTAAGAGATTTGTTCTTGTTAACAGAAAAACACACAACACAAAAATAAAAAATATTCTTCCAAGTGGAACAATCAGTTATATTTCCTAATCATAACTTTAAAGAATTTTCAGATACAGACACACACAAAATTTTCTGTTTTAATGGATTTCCTCAACTGAGAATTTTACTAAATAACACATATACTGGAGTATAAATTAAAAGGGACAAATCTGAATTTTAGAGTTAAACTTTTTTTCTTTCCCCCCCCATTATTTCTCCCACTAAATGACAGCCTCACAGACCTGCTAATATTGTATATAAAAATTTTAAAAGAAGCTGTAGGAAAAAATACAGTATCCTCCAGCAGAATTCCAAAAAATAACAAATTTCTGACAACATGAACAGTGTTTACTGTAATGTGAAAACAATATTATGTATTCAATCTTAGAAAGAACTTAATTTCTCTTACAGGTGTGAGGTCTGAAATGCACACTTGAAAATCTTAAATGATTGCAACTTAATAGCACAGCATCCACAAAATAGATTTCATTGATTGCCAAGTATTTCTTACCCTTGCTTGGTGTTTTACAGCATTAGAATACAAAACATCACAGCAGATCAGGGAGACAAAAATGTAATGAGCACTAAGTTTTTATAAATAAGCATAAATGTCTTTTAGCAATGCCACAAATACTAAGCTGAAAAGAAATACCTGAAAGGAAGGAATGCTATGGAATACAGACAATGCCTACAAACATGGCGGAAAGAAAAGAAGAGATACTAGAAAAGAAGATATTAGTGAGTGTGAACAGCCTTTGCCATCACACTTATCACATTCACAAAAAATACGAGGATCCTAAGATGCAACATCTTATTTTTCTAGTCGTGAAGGGAAAATGATTATATCAGATCAGTGGAGGAAAAATAATTAAAAAACCCCAATAATAATAATAATTATTACTATTAACAATAATAGTTACTATTGTTAATATTGGTTAACAGTTATAATCTGTTAACCAAACCTTTCTATTAGAATGCTTCATCTTCAAAGTTTCCATTTACCACCTCTATCTTAACTCATTCTTCGTCTCTTTTTAAAAAAAAAAGTAGTAAGATTAGTCACGATTAATTTACTTTCTCAATATTTGCCTTTTCCAAATGGGAAAATTAAAAAGCAACAGTGAAAGAAGGATAGTGATTTTAGTATACCTTAAATAAAACCCAATCATTTTAGTTCAATGATTCTTCAGTGGTACATCCTGATCCCAGGTATGGAAGGGGGAAAAGATCACAAAGAATATTTTTAGCAGAAATATAGCTGCAATCTTGTAAATATCTTTAGTATTCCAAATAAAACAAGAAAACTATTTTTGAAATACTACCCTGTATACCTACTATAACCTTACTGTTTAACTGTTAAGCTTTTCCTAAATTAAAATGTTATTTCAAATAAAGAGCTATCAACCCAAACATTTTAAAAACCTGCAATAAATATCCTAAGACTAACTGAATATTGGAATCAAGATTTCCAAAACATTGCACACTGCTAAACAGGAATGTAGCAAAGGGAGAAATGTTTCACTCTATTCCAATTTTACCTGTTCCAGATAATGTAACGACAGGTTGATATATTTGGCTTCTGTCAATAAATGACCTCCAACTCCAGTCTTTGCAACACGCTCCGATCCAGCAAGATCTACTAAGTGTAACTTGGAGCGTCGGATAATTGCAGATCCAGGTTCCTTGCTGGAGAGGTGAATAGTGAAAATGCAGTGAGATCGGGTTGAGGCTTGATTCATTGGTGTCTACAATGAAAAGAAAGGAAGAGTCCTCAATGCTCATTTAATAAATAAATTTAGCTTTTTATAGCTCAATAATCTGGCAATTGAAAACACCTATCCAATTTTTTATTGCACCTGTAATAAATATGCAAGAAGAACCCAAAAGGATTTACCTGGCACTCCCATTCTGGCCAAATACTTGGATAACTTTGGTCTGGACAAATTGTACTGCAAGCAAGCAAGCACCTATCCTTGCTCCAAGATATTTTAACAGTGAGTACATCAGCAAAGCAGCTGGCCTTACTATGCTGAGGAATACTAAGGAATACTAGAAGAGGGCATGTTGATCGGAGGGAAAGTTACTAATTCCTGATCTCCAAGAGATTATTCATTTCACCATTGGTAAGCCCTTTTAAAATTTTTTTTGGCTAGATAGCTACTAGTGTAACTAAGACTAGGACTTTCTATAAGGCTTTGGACTTTCACATTTTCATTACCTTTATGAAACAAATTAACTTGGCAAAATCAGTATCACAATTTTATGTGGCATGACAGAGTTTTCATAAAAGGTTTGGCTTTAAATATATTTATTTGGAAGAGCTACTGCTGTACTTCCTTAACTAGACACATAGAAATTCTTGGTCAGCTTTAATATGACTTTAGAGGTGTTCCCAATATATTTGAAATGCAGAACAGAAAATTTTAAACAGCCCCCAGATATTTAATTTTAGATTTCAAGTGACCCTATGCCATCACACATGCACCTTTCTTTTCCTAAACAAAATATTAAAAAGTCTTTAAGCATCTAAAGCCTCTTCCATTTAGTTATACCAAGCCGTTGTTGGAAACTTTAAAAGAATTCCTTATTATCCTCATTTTATAAATAGCTAGAGCTTTAGAATATATATGGAGATTATAGGTTTACCATACAAATGGTATGACTACATTGTTATCAGGGCATAAATACTTGACTTGCAGAAAAATAGGGTAGTGAAATAAATTAATAAGTATTATTGAGTTAGCAACTAAATCTATACTTATTTATAGCTGTTTAAAAAGATGACAAAAACATCCTGGTTAAATTGTATACATTAATCTCTTGTCTATACTTTATTCCTCTGTTATTCTAGAGTAATTATTTATCTAGGCATACCCTGTGATTCAGACTACATGTATCAACACATTGCTTTTTTTTCCATAGTCTGCTTTGGTATGAAACGTTCTAGTTGTTAAAATAGACTGCCCATTGCAGGTGTTGAAGGTGGTGTCTTTTTAATCCAGAAAGGACAGCTCTTAACAGAAGGACTGCAAGCTGAATATTCCTTTACCAGGAACAATATGAACAGCTATACCTCTTGGTTGAATTGTCTCCCCTTCAATTTCCCAATATTTTTTTCCAGCCTTTATAGTGCCAGCACAACTGAAACTGTTTTTGGGAATTGATCCAGCTCAAAAAAAGAAAAAAAAAAAAAAAAAAAAAGTCTGCAAGCCATAGATATTTAACCCAGATCAATTTCCCAATTCAGTCAGAGCACAGCTGTAGAAAGCAGTTCTGCTAGAATAATTGAAAATGGCAGTATACAGCGTGTGAACAAGTAGGTGGTGTGCAGGGATAGCGTACGGTTGTAGCTGTTGGTGAAAATTCTGTAATGAAATTACAGCCTTAGCACTATTTTATTTGGGGCTGCTTTACCTAATAAAGGCAAGCTCAGAGGGAGAGGGAGAAGCGTTTTGATCATTAGTTTATACAGATGAGGAATAATACAGGCAAGCCACTGGCTCTGCTTAACTGCCTGGTTTTTAAGGATCATTTCACAATCCTGTGAAATGAGCATCAGAGCATCAGAGTGCAGTCACACACTATGCTGTCTTCAGAAGCAAAGCTGAACAAATGAAGGGGCAGTGAGTTGTAGCATGGGAATGAAAATAAACAGGCTCAGGGAAAGTTGTCAAGCAAAAAAATACTCCCAAACATATTTAAAATGCAGTTATACTAAGAAAAAGTTCTATGCTGCTAAAATGTACTTTCAGCAATTCTGATTCCATGAATAATCAGAGACAGCTTCACTTACTTTACTAGGAGAGCTATGATTTTACTACTTGCAGCTCTGTGAAGCAGGACTGGATATTTTATTTTTCTGTCTCAAAATCCACAAGAGAATTAATATTTAAGGACATTCTCCTCAACAGAATTGATATTTGAGGACATTTTGCACTACAGTCATGGTATCGGTCACACTATACTGCAGACAAGTCTAAGCCAGATCGAGTATCAGTAGAGGTCTAGCTATGGAAGCACAAAGTAAAGGTTGCTATGAAAGAAGCAGAAGAAATTATCATACTTCAGAATAAGCATTCTTAAGCAAACTTAACTTTCACTATGCAGCAAAACCTCATATATTGCAAAATGTGCTTTTAGTGACACCTGTTTAACCCCAAGAGAGGCAAAAAAAAAAAAAAAAAGCATAAAAGAAAATAATTTCAGGACTCTCAGTTCCAAAAGCTCAGGGCAATATTTGGCCTATTAGGTCTTTATTGTCCATAGCAATACAATAGCCATAACTTGTTTTTGTATGTTCCAAGCAGATTCTGCTGGACTGGTCATAAGAAATTCCATTGCTTTTCTCTCCACAACTTCTTATTTCATGTAAAATGAGTGAAGCTGATTTGGAAGTCATTGGCTAGAATCCCAAACTGCTATTTTTATAAAGTCCTTCTTCAGAGTAAAACCATGCTTTAATCAATATGCCAATACTCCTTTTTACAGTATGATTCTATCTCCACTTTGCAGTTCCCATATACAGAAAGCTCTATTAGAACTCTTGCAGGAAGTGTAAAGCAATAAAAATTTGAACTGTTAAATAAGATGTGATTGTGAAATGTTAATTGCAGTCATAATTCCCCACACTTTGCTACTTTTACCACACAAGTAGATTGAAAGACAGAAATGACAACTTGTCAGCATCTTCAGACCAAAAATAAGCCTTTTTTGTTTGGTTGGTTGGTTCTTTTTTTGCTATCTTACATATTCAATTTCTGAGTATCACCATTCAGCTCTTCAGAAAGTTTGAAAACTGAAAACAAACAAACAAAATTTTCTGGACAGTGTCTCAGAGCCTACTAAAAGGTTCCTTTAGTGGCTTTCAGAGTTAATTTTGGCTTTGTTAGCAGTATTCAAACCATATGTATATGAAATCATCCTCACACTAATTTCATGTGATGAAGGAAAAAAAAGAAAGAGGGGAGTGGCCTGTCTCTCAGCAGATGGTTGCTATTGTGAAAGTTATATATAGAACAACTGATTAGCTGCAGTTACTTACAAAGAAATAATTTTTTCCAGGAATTCTGTGACATCATAAACCACAGAAGCAGACTTCAGATGCTTTGTGATATCACATGAACATTACAAAGGAATTAATGCCGGGTCATCTGTTGCTGCCCATTTGTGGCACGGTAAAAGAGGAATTCAATAACATTTCTTTCAAGATCGTGATTTGGTAAAGCATCAGTGTTTTGTTTGATCTTGGAAAATATGTACAAGAGATATTTCAAGCCATACAACCCAGTCTCCTTTTTCTCCAGGATCAGGATATACCTGTGTTTGCTGAAATTAAATAAACTGTACAGAAGCTTTGTGACTTAAACCATTACATCTATTCATACAACAGTTGCAAGAAGGTGGTTTCTACTAAAATGAGAACCTGCAGGACAGCCACATTGCAAGAAGCACCTGAGTCCCATGTTTCTGTCAAGGAATACAAGGTCATGAAAGGTCCAAAAACGTGCTGGAGCCTAAGTTATTAATCTTAATCTAATTGTTAATCTATCTTAAATCAACAAAACACTGCAGGAGTTCCTCCCTATACAAGAATTTATGTATTTCCCAAATCCTTTATTTGTTGCAGCTGCTATTATAAACATTGTTTTCACTAAGAATAGCCACAAATAGGATGCTACTGGTTTAGAGTTCTTAATAATTGAGGACCTAAGAAGGAAAAAGTTTCTTAAATAGGAGAAAAACATATGAAAAGTTGTTTGAAAATCACCACTAGACTAACAGAAGCTGCTACTATCTGGAAGAATAATGTGTTGATTATGACTGCCAAATATACTCAGACAGCGAAAATACAGAAAAGCATTCAGGACAGCTGGGTAAAAAAGATTTCACAGGTGATAAATGCAGCCATTCAGCCCATATTGCAAACCACCTCTACTTGGCAGTTTATACAGTTCTAGTGGAATCTTTTCTTCTTTGAATCAAAATATTTAGACATCAGAAGAACATGATTTTCCTGTATGAGTGAATTAGTGATTAGGCAAGGCATAAATGAAGAAAGGCTGATTCTGAATGCTCCCATTTTTTTTTGAGAGAATGGCTCAGTGAAAAGGTACAAAATTTTGTTTTAAGGAGGGTTTCTTTTTCCTCTTAAGTTTTTTTCACTTTTGAACTTTTTGAAGAAGGGCAAGGGAAAAGCATCCAAGGCTGATAGCATCCAAGGCTGATATCAAATTGATTTTCTCCAATCTCAAGTTACAATCAGATGGATACTTGTAGGAAGAAGTTCTGACAGCTTCAGTCATTTCACAGTTCAGATAGTAAGAAAAGAACCAATGTCCTACAAGAATGATAATAAAGCAATATAACACAATTTGTTTCTCTGGTTGAAACTCATCCTTAGAATATTCTGGAGTTTTCACATTGTGGGTTTATAGCACAGATCATCGTTGCGGGGGGGAACGTTGTCACCAAGGATG
>NW_009206676.1:0-2187 GCF_000690835.1 Fulmarus glacialis | reverse complement strand
GAACGAGCCGGGGGGGGGTTGGCCGCCTCTCACTGTCTGAAATTTTTCAACCTTATCTGACTAGAAAATACGGATCTCCTGGGGGAAAAAGATTAACGAGAGCCTTATTAAAGAGCAATTCGTCAGCTTGCTGTGCTGGTAAGATAGCGCTGGCAGCCAGTCAGCGCGCAGGCACATGAAATGCAGGAAGGGAAACAAATGCACAATCAGATCGCAACGTTATAGCAGGAGATTCATTTGCAGATAACAAGCTGTCTTCCTTCTCCAGATTTCTCAGTAGCCTTCGCTTTCGCAGACAAACAGTCAAATCTTCATTTTCTGATGCGGAGAATCGTTCAGCTTAGCCTGTGCCCCTTATGAATAGAAATTATTTCCCATTTTCCTCAGCTACCTCTTTTTGGGGGATTGGGGGATTATTTCGTGGGAGAAATGGGCCTTTTTTCAAAGCTAAGATAAATTTAAACTTCTTGCCCTACTTGCCCGAGTCGAAGCTCATTCGCTAAACGTTTTGTTACATGGAAATTCGGACTGGAAAAGAATCAGGGTGCGAATGTTTAGCCCTGTGTCTATTCGAGATTTCATTGGTACCCGCCGGCGACATTAACGAGTAGTCGCTTAGTTCTATAAATAGCTCCTGATCTGGGTTTAATGGACCGTTTCCCTACCAGTCCCTTCAGTGGCTGGAGCGATCGGCTTTTTCATCATCATTTTAATTTAGCCCGGCAAGCAGAACTGATAAAGTAACGCACCGTTAGCCTTGTTCCGTGTTGCTAGACGACCGGGGTTACAGAAGGACATCGCAGCTTCTCTCAATGAGATCAAATACACTGAAAATGAAATATCCCACCATTTTGGATTTGAGAAAGGCAAAAGAAAGTGTAGTAGAAGCTTTGTCAAGGGAGTTCAAAACAAGCAGGGCTGCTGTATTTTTGGCTCGGGTTTGGTGTTCAGTTTTCCTTTTCTGGCTCTTCTCTGTTTTACACGAAAAATATACCCTGAATATCCGAATCACCCTGGCGGTGATTCGGAATAATCAGATTCGACCACTGTTTTTGCTCGTATGAGCCCTCCCACTTGAATCTAACATCTTCACGAAGACAGAGAGGGAAGGTTGCCTTTGGGAAATGTGTGGAATGAAGTATTAAGGTTGCCAAGAAGCCTAATTAAACATGCTAAACAAGTTGACGTTTGACTATTACAGATGATATCGCCTCGTCCTTACCTTTCACAAGATATCATTCCGGACCCTAAATATTGTGCAGTCACAAAGCTGTAGTAAACCAGGCTCCTCGGAATTGTTCTTTCTGTATGTATCACACAGAAATCGATTAATTTTAAATGCAAACTTTAAATAAGGGTTGAGCTCAGAGAAAAGGCAGGTCTTGAACAATGAGTCGGTTCTTCCACCTGTGTTGTATATTATGTGTTCGACATTTTCAGTAATTACGTATCCAAGATGCATATCAGTTCTTCTCAAACAACTGACCGATTTAAGGATTAGCTCCTTTCCTTTCTGGTTGAAAGCCACCGCCTGAAAAGAGCCCTGCCGCTGCCACACCCCCACGCTCTTCGTCTCTGCACATATCCACTTAAAAAAAGAGAACATATTTCAAAGCGGTTTAATGGACTGTCACGGCGGGCAAAGTACGGGCAGATTTTCCCCTGTGTCTGGAGTTGCATGCTACACCTTTCACTCCCACCTCGGCAATTATTATCGCTGCTGGGACCAATCCTGCTAACATTTGCTTGGCATCAATGGAAATACTCGACGTAGTAAAATTGCTCAGGTGCGTCTTCAGCTGTTCGACCCCCGCCAGCTGATGATTCCCAGCACCGCGAGGAACGCAGGAAAGTGTGATTTCAAAAGCAGCCACGTGAGTTAGAAACTCAGCTCGTCTCCGGAGCGAGTGGGATTTATGCTGCCGAGTCACGCAGGCGGTGCTGAACCCTCCGGCCGCGGAGGGAACCAGGATCTCCTGCAGCCGCCACTGACGTGCACCGACTGGCGGGCCCGGCCCGGGGCGGGGCCTGCCTCGGAAGCTGCGGTCCCCGCAGGGCGGCGAGGCCGACGGCACGCCTGCCTTATGCGAGGTCTGGTGTGAAATCACGGCGGATTTGTGGTCATGTTGGGGACCGAGGGACTCCCTCGCCAGTCTGGTTTCACTCGGCTTTTAAAAACTCGGTCTC
>NW_009206675.1:469-2180 GCF_000690835.1 Fulmarus glacialis | reverse complement strand
AACAGGTTTCCTGAGGTGAATGCATCTTCCTCGGAGAGGTCCTCAGACACATTTCATTGTCTTTATATTTCATTACTGTTATCAGTTCTCGAAAGACAAATGCATGTTCAGAGGGAACCCTTTGATGAGAGGTATTGGATAAGGTATGAGGGATGTAGCTGGCTATTAAGTGAATCTAGACTTAGTATCCCATTAGTGAGATTATATTTGGCAGTGGTAAGTAAAAGGTTTGCAGAAAATAGACAAAAATATTTTCAATTAAAAAAGGAAATCCTCTGGTCAAAACGAAACAAAAAATAATGGGTTTGCTTAATTCAAGTATGGCAGCAAGGAGGTTTGCATTTGCAGCATGGAGAGTTAGTGCACGGTCCCCCAAGGCTGTACCTGGGCTTGGGAGGGCTCCCATCAAAGCTTCACCTACTAAATTAGTTTAATCATGTCTGTCATTAGTCATCTTTGTTCGAGCCCTCATCTGGAGGCCATTTAAAGCGGATTAGAGGAAATCGCCTCTCTTTATTCCCTTACAATACTGATTAACTCTCAGGACTCGCAAGGCATTTTCATATTGATGGAAAGAAGCAAAATGAACTCGTAACCACAAAAGCCAGCGCCCTCCACCAGGAACCAGGGCTCAAAGCCGGCATTAGAGGAGGAGCTATTGGGAAGACACCTGGGGTGCTAATTTATACACGGGGGAGCCGCCAGTACAGGGTGAAGATTAGAGGGCTCGGAGAAGCGCCAGCGCAGCTCAGCGCGACTGTAAATGATGTCGGGCAAGATCCCGCGCTCTGGCAGGGAGCCAGGCCAGGCCGTCGGTTTCCCGGCCAGCTGGTGCCCGGCCCCGACTCGTGCGGGGGGAGCGTTTGGGGAAATGCCCCCCGAAAGGGCCACCGCGGCGTCACCCACCTCCGCTAACGGCCTGCTCGGCCCTTTGCTGCCTGTTTGAGCACCCGTGCTCGTGCCGGGGTGTGCGTGCATGCCTGTGTGGGGATGAAAACTGGGAAGTAGAAAAGACAGTAATAATATTTTTTTAAAAAAATCCGATAAACAGAAAGATATGCAAAAATATAACTCAGGATGAATCTGACGGCAGGTACTCCAAAATCCATCAAATGCTTTGAATTACACAGAGGAAAGCCTTTCGCTGGAGATGCAATTTGTGTTTTTCCAACAGGTGGGAAGTTCTGCAGAGGAATCCTTTCCCTGAGGAGGGACGCGGCTCCCCAGAGGCCCCCCAGGCACGCAGGGCACTGAGCAAATATTTTCTCATACAAACCAATTCAAAACAACCCATAACAAAATGTTCAGAAGCGAATCAGGTACTCGGAAAGCCAGCCGGCCGTCAGGACGCGGGCACTACGAGCCAGGGCAAGAGGCGTTTTAATCAGGCTGGTCCCTTTTCTCGCCCTTCAGTTCTGCCCTGGCAGCGCGTGTGCGCGGTTGAGCTGTGCCAGCAGGCAGCTGCCCGCTGCGGTTTCCCGTGCCCTGCTCGCCAGCTCTCCCCCCTGCCCGCATCAACCACTCCTGCCTTGCAAAGCCAGCCCGGCTCTGCCTGCACCAGAGCGACCCAAAGCCCGGCCGGCGTCCCTGCCGCCGGGGCCAGGGCTCTCCCACCTCCTCCTTTTAACCAAAGAAGCACCACTGACACATTAACATTATTTACAGAACCACTGTCACGATGTGTATTTGCCCCTTTTCCCCTCGCCACGGT
>NW_009206675.1:0-285 GCF_000690835.1 Fulmarus glacialis | reverse complement strand
CACCCGTCAGTGTGAAGGGATCCCGACGGGAATGCTCCTCCAGCAGCGAGCACCACAGCCTTCATGGGGAAGAGAGACGGGCAAATGAAACCCTCTCGCAAGAGTACAGTGGCATTTGCATCCTTTGCCCTAAAATCGGGAGCGGCCGGCAGCGTGCCCGGCACACTGGGCAGGGGAGCATCCTGCTGCCCCGCAGCCAGACCCTCCTGGACTAAGGGAAAACACCCCCGGCTTTCGTTACCTCCCGCGGGGCGGGATACCGACCTTGCCTGGGCTCCGCTCCAG
>NW_009206674.1:6201-6546 GCF_000690835.1 Fulmarus glacialis | reverse complement strand
AGCCCTTGCTGCCCCCCCGGCCCCACCACCCACCAGCGCCGGGATGTCATCATCAGCCCAGGCCCTGGGAACCCACATTGTTAGCTTAGTAAATAGAGAAATCCCCACTCAAGCATTGCAAATGAGGGCAGAGGGGGAGCCGGGGAACCGCGCCAGCCCTTGCTGCCCCCCCGGCCCCACCACCCACCAGCGCCGGGATGTCATCATCAGCCCAGGCCCTGGGAACCCACATTGTTAGCTTAGTAAATAGAGAAATCCCCACTCAAGCATTGCAAATGAGGGCAGAGGGGGAGCCGGGGAACCGCGCCGGCCACGGCGGGCCCCGGGGTCTCCTCGCCATCGCAC
>NW_009206674.1:2467-6134 GCF_000690835.1 Fulmarus glacialis | reverse complement strand
TAAGAGGAGGCAGGACTGCAATGCCACCGCTCCGGCAAGCAGCTTCGGCCCTGTGATACCTGCCACAGGTGGGCAGGAGCCTGGCATACCCCCATGGCTGTGCCTGCCGTGTACTGGAGCATCAGCCACTCCGCACCGCGAGGCTCGTACTGCAACAGGGGGTGATGTTTCGGGGGGCAAGGCAGCCAGGGGAAAGGCTGAAAGGTGCTGGGGACGCGTCCCATCCTCACTTCATTTCTCTGCTACATGGTTGTACCTGCACCTCCCCCGGGAGTCCTGGGGACCCTGCTGAGCTATGGGGACCCAGTGTACCCAAATGCATGTGAGCATCCTGAAAGTGAGGCAAATCAAAAGATACAGAAATGCTTTTGTTTTCACCTAAAATAGAAAACAAGCACAAAAAGGCTGCTTTTACAGAGTGGTGGTTCTGCTTCTCTGAATGGGGCATGAAAATCACCAGGTGAGTGGAGCACCCAGTGCCCAGCACCAGCTCTGGCAGCAGTGATGCTGCTTGGGCTGTATCACAGCACAGTCTGTCTTGGCCGTACCAGGAGGCTTTCCTTCACCTCTCGCCGGTGATCCTCCCGTTTCCCTCTAGCTCTGGGTTTCCGGACACGCAGGGAGGTGTTGAGAATGGCACACACACCCCTTTGCAAGGTGCACAAGGGCCGAGAGGTGCTGTACGAGTATATCCCACTTGGCAGTAGTGGGAGGCTCCACGCTGAAACCGCTGTATATCTGCCTCTGCAACAGCCTGCATCAGACAGGGCAAAGTCTTTATTAAGATGTGGAGGTGTGGATGCTCTTCTCTGCCGGCTGCCTTAGCCTAGAGCCTGAGAAGGTCATGGTAACATGTCAGGAGCTCCGCAGACTTTCTTCACTGCCTGGCGCTGTGAGCAGCGATGCCGTTCCTGATGCCGAGCAGTGCTCAAGGTCCCACTGCCACGGTGCCCACAGAGCTGCTGTCCGCAGGAATCCCATGGGTCCCCGATAGCTGGTAGCTGCTGGTGTTGAGCATCACCAAAACAACCTGGTAACAAATATATCCTCTCACCAATTATTTAGCAGCAAACCTGCTTTGGCAGATCCCACATAGAATAAAATAGGTAGATTTTTCATGAGAATGTTTGTTGGGGTTTTTTTTAGCTCCATGCTCCATAAAACACATTTACCCAGTCACATACAAAATACATTTATCCAGTTTCTTTAAAACAAACAAAATAACCTCTCCTCTCCATCTGGCCCCTCTCTCTGCTCCTTTCTAGCCTGGTCTGCTTCTCTATTCCTCGCAATATGGAACATGACAGGGTATTTTCAATGCTATTTTTGTCCGTTGTGTCATAGCTTATATTTAAAATAGCATTTAAATCTGCCAAGTAGTGCGGTGTTTTAAACTGCTGTCAGACTGAATTTCTCCTCCTACATACCGCAGATTTCAGCTAGGACTTAAAGACAGCTGAGGGAAGCTTTTGAGGAGGGGGGAAGGTGGAGGTGGTTGAGGACCAGATTGTCTGCAGGTACGAGGAGAGTCGGAGGATATTAATAGGGTAAAGGGATGCTAAAGGGGCTGGAGGGGGGACGCAACCTCAAAGAAAACCAGGGAAGGTCCATATAGGAGTGAAATCGCCTTCCCAAAGGAAGCTCTCGCTCGGGACAAAAGGCTGTGATGGTGGGACCAAGGGTCTGCACCTGGCACCTGTGGAAACTGGGGGGTCCCTGGTCTGAAGGCGAAATGAGAGACCCCCATCAAGTGGCATTTGCTCTGCATTTGGGGTTCGCCTCACGGCTCCCCAAAGTGGGGTCAATCAAGCCTTTAGCAAGAGCAGCCCTAAGGCAGAGGCAGGGCTTGTGCTGCCTTGCTTGGATCGGGGTTTATTATCCCTTTCTTCATCATTTATTTTTTGGGATATGGCTGACATCTGGGAAGTCCTGGGGCAAAATGGTCCATGGTCAACGCCTGGGAAAGGGCCCATTCCCCCTCCTTATGCATGGGGGGATCTCAAAACCTGCTGGTCCCTTCCTTCACCACCATTAATAAACATTGCAACCATCCCCAGCTGTGACCAAGTTAGAAACGTCAACCTAACCACCCTCAGCCAGCTCAAATCTCCATGACCCCTCTGAAGTCATCTCCCACCGCAGGAGGTGCTCCAGAAATGGGTTTTCTCTCCCATCTGAGCCCAAACTACTTTTGTTTCGTATGTTCAATCTTCAGGCCTTTACTCTAGGTGCTGGAGCAATTGTGTTCCCTGGGTGCCTGGTCATCCCCTTCACATGTCCTCCTCTACCCGTGGGCACATCCCAGCAGTGTGATGGATCCTGAGTGGCACCTCCCAACCTCTCCCCTTTGCTCTGCTCTGCCCCTGCGAGCATCTTCCCTTGCATGTCCGTGTCATAAGAAGATGCATCATGCCATCATGCTCCCAGTCGCCGGCACAGGAACAGCACGGGGATGCCCAGGCTGAGGTCCCTGCTGCCACGGACGCTGCCTCCCTCCCTTCCTCCCCGGCTGCTGCTGGCTCCACTCTGCTCGGCTCAGCTGCCTGCGTGGGAATTGGTGGTAGCGCAGGGAGGGCCAACGGAGGTGGGAGCATCCCCACGCCAAGCCCGGCAGGCACGAATCCCCACCCCGCTGCGGAGGAGTTCGGTATCTCTTCTTCCCCATCTCGTTTTTGGCTGCAGCGAAGGTCTGGCACAGCCCCAGCAGAGCAGCCGACGTTCAGGGGACATGTCCTCCTGCACCCCTCTCTGCTGGAAGAGCTCCGTGCACAAGGGGTGCGGGGTCTCTCCCAGCCCCTCGCACAGCCCTGCACCTTCCCCAACACCTCCGGGGCCCACCCCAGGCCCTGACAGCCGCTGGATCCTCCCCGGTCCCGGAGGGGTGGGTGTTTCATGGGGTACCCCCAGCCTGCAGGTGCCCCCCGCTTTCCAAAGAGTGTTTGAGTTTCTTTCCTGCAGCTGTCCCAGGCTCACTTCTTGCTCCATCTCCGCCGGTGTCTCACCCTCTCCTGGGACACGTGTGCCTGCTGTTGATATCTCCTACCCATCCTCTTCTGTCAACACCGCCTGAGGAAGGGACAGATTTAATTTTTAGCAATGTGTCCTTTGTGTCAATAACTCCCCCTCGTCCTCTCCTGGGCGGCAGGGCTATCTGCTCACCCATCTCCTCCTCCCTGCTCGGCAGGCAGCTTTCCCCCGCCTCTCCACTCTCTCTCCTTCACCGTTTTCCCTTCTGCTTGGAGTTTTCCATCGCTCACTCTTGTTCCCAGAGGGAGAGGTGACCCTTCCCGCAACTCCTTGCTGGGTCACCCAGTGCCACATCCCTCGGCACAGACTTGTGCCAGCTCAAAAACCAGCTCTGCAACCCCCGGGCCGGGATGGCAGAGGCGTCTGCATTACACCCCATGGCTCGCTGGGCTGAGACAGGACCAGCATCGGGATCTCTCCCTTTGGGATCACCTCGTGCCTCCAGCTTGGTCCCATTCCCCAAATCAGTTTGGGACGGGGCGATGTGCTGTGGGAAGGGGTGCCTGGTTGGGTTTGCTTATTTATTCCCCCAAAAGGCAAGGCTGGGGAAGGGGTATGGCCGGCTCTGCGATTGCATCGCGGCGCGTTAATCAGCCGCATTAAAATTCCAAGACAGCTCCTGCCAAAGTGGCTGCGCGCC
>NW_009206674.1:667-2436 GCF_000690835.1 Fulmarus glacialis | reverse complement strand
AGCCGCCGGGAGCCGTGACAGGCAGGCGCGCGGGCAGACAAAGAGCTCGCTCCGTCACTCCGGGTCTGCTCCAGGAGGAGAAAACCAACACACACCCACCCCCCTCCAGGCTGCCACGCAGCCCCACGCCACCCGGCCATGCGGATGCCACCGGCGAGCCCTAAGCGAGCAAGCATGCGGCAGCCAGCGAGCTTGCCAGCATCCCAGCACCGGCCCAGGGGGATGTCTAGGCTGGTTGGGCATCCCGACTGACCCCACGGGCAACCCCGGGGATGGGTGGTACCCACCATGGGGAACCGGGATGTTACGGTGATGGGGACCACCCGCTGCTCAGCCCTTGGCAGCCCATCCCTGCCTGTGCTGGGGGTGAGTGTCCCCGTGGGGCTGCGAGCCCCCAGGGCGAGGGTCCCCCAAGGCCTTGTGTCCCCCTCCGAAGCCCCTGCCAGCTGTAGTAATGCATTTTGCCACAGGGTGCCACTATGGCAAAGCTATAAGGCCAGCCAGGCCCTGCAGCCCTGTTGTATAAGCGATACCTGGCGTTACCCACGTTAGTCGTGGTTTCCTTCTTCCCCTCCACTCCCATCTCCCCCCACGCCCCCCGCAAGGAAACTGCAGCAAGAGCACCCCAAATATTCATCCAAAGGGGACGGTGCTGCCAGGTGACCCCTGCGCCGCGTGGCAGAGGAGGGGATGCTGCGCTCCCCTCTGGGGTGTCCTGAGAGTGACACGAGGAGATGTGGGGACCCACATGTCACCAATGCGATGGCATTGCTCTGTCTCTGCCAGACCCGGCAGGGAGGAGAGATCCCGGAGGCTCTGCGGGACCACGCACCATGCCAGCGAGCGAGGGGGATGCTGCGTGACCCAGGCGTCCAGGAACAATGTGCCAACCCCTCTCCCCTCCTGCATTCGGGGTGCCAGGCTCTGGGCACACAGCTCCCCGATAAAGGGGGTCTGGCTCCATTGCTGGGGGGCAAGCAAGGGGCCCTCTGTGGTTGGGGCCTTGCAGGTGTCACCCATAGCCGCTTGCTCGATCCAGCCTTTCCCCAAGGATGGATCCGGCTAGCCCCGTCCTCTCGCAGCTGGGCCCATGAGCTGCCTGCAGGAAAGGGGATGCTGCAGCTGGGGCACCCATCCCATCCCATCCCATCCTATCCCATCCCATCCCATCCCATCCCAGGGAGATGGCGCTGTAAGAGCGAGCAGGCTGGGTCCCGCACCCCGAGTTTCTCATCCCCCCACACCCTCCAGCCCCTTCCCAGCCTCTCCCCAAAGGGGAGGAGGTGCCCCTGGGTGGCTCAGCCCTGCACCCGCAGCAGCACCCCAGCAGCCCCATTTTGCACCCACGTGAGGGTGACGGCACGGCTCAGCCTAGGAAGCCGAGCCAACAGGAGCTATGCAGGATCAGGCCATAAACATGAGATTTTTTAGGGTGAAAAGTGCTCTGCAAATGGCAGGCGGTGGGATCCTGCGTGCTGCATCCGCCGCAGGCGGAGAGAGAAAGAAGATTCGCTTCTTCCCTCGCTAATAAAGTCTGGCTGAAATGACACAGTATAATCAGTGTTTACCTGGGAGTTTACATACGGTTTGTTGTAATTATAGTTTCAATTCCTGCTTTTGCATTTTTTTTTATTTTTTTTTCCCAACATCTATTTTTCAATCAGTAAAAGTAAATACTATTTTCAGCCCAATGTAATTCTTCCACTCCCGTGGCCACAAACACAGCGAGGAGAGCGATTCCATTTGCGCGCTGTGCAATTGAGCAGAGA
>NW_009206674.1:325-627 GCF_000690835.1 Fulmarus glacialis | reverse complement strand
AGCAGGGACCTGGGGACACGGGCACAAGCCTCCCCTCCTTGCCACAAGTCCCCCGGGACCTCCACCCCACCCGGCAGGGCTACCTTTGCCGGTAAAAATCAGCATCAGGCCCAGACACTGCTTCCCATTGCGTCGGCATCGTTAAAACCCTAAAGCTGCCTGGTCGGAGGCAGCGGGGAAGGGATAAGAGCCATTAGGTGCAGCATCATTTATTTCAGGGCTGGCAAAGCTTTGTTCCAGCTTGGGGATTGAGTTGGCACTAAAAGCACTGCGATCCCTCGGATTTAATTTTTTTCCCCCCC
>NW_009206674.1:0-203 GCF_000690835.1 Fulmarus glacialis | reverse complement strand
CCCCCGCCGGTTCCTCCTCGTCCATCCATCAGCTGCTCCGGGGACAAACTTAGACATCCCGCTTCCAGCCCACACCTCCATACGTGCGTGTTCTGGTGCTGTGGGTTTTAAACCAATATTGGGTGTTAATTTGATATGCACATACACACAATAAATATAAATATATATATAGGTATATTTATTTATGTGATGCCCCTAAATCC
>NW_009206673.1:0-1359 GCF_000690835.1 Fulmarus glacialis | reverse complement strand
CTGTGCCGATGGCCCGCTCCCCCCAGCAGGCCCCGCACCACCTCCTGCTCGGGGGACACCACGGTCCCCTCCGGCACGTCCTCCTGCTGTGAGCTGCGCCGGCCCCAGGCAGTCACTCTGGCCGGGGCTACGTTCTCACCCCCGTTCTCCCGCTGCGCTCCCCCTTCCTGCCCTCCACCCGGGGTCCCAGCCAGCCCCGCTGCCCCCCAGGGCCCTGGGCACAGCAGCCTCCTCCTGGGCTGCTCCTGCCCCCTCGTAGCTGTGCCCAGGCCCCCTCCTCTCCGCCTGACAGCCACGGAGAAGGTGGATTCACACAAGAGGAGGAGCCAGGGGAGAAGACCTCATGTCATCATCCCCTCGGGCCGCAGCATTTCCTTCCCTCTCCCCCTCAGGCAGGCAGGTAGCAGCTTGGCTCCGGCCCTGCAGCCTCCCCCGGCCCTCCTGACAGCCCATTGTCCTCCTCCTCCTCACTCTGGGGTGATTCATGTCAGCCCCAAAGTCACTCAGCAAAGCCCACTCTGATCTCCGGCCTCCTGGTTCCCTGTGCTGAACGTCATCACCGGCTGTGCCCAGAAGGAAAACAAAAAGCGGACTCACCTCTCCCGCAATGTTTGCACAGCATCAAATTCGGGCAGGGGGGGAACCAGGAAGATGAAGGGAACGAAGCCTTTAGGGGCGTCTGCCAAACTCTCCACACAGATAACCAGGTTGTTCGCTCCTAATACGTGTTGTGCCCACCCCAGCAAATGGAGCCACGCGGGGAGAGATAAAATCCAACCCCTCGACACCCTTTGGGGTTGCAAGTCCAGAAACAGCCCCGTTCTTCCAGCTCAGGCCCACCATCTCTTCCAGATGTTGCTCACTTTGAAGCCGTGGCTTTTCCTGCCTGAATTCCCTCAACCTTCTATGTTAAATACATCCCTGTATTTAAAACAGGGTTCATTTCTGGCACCGGTGAGAACTGGATCTGAAAACTGAATGACCAAAAAGGGGGCACTCGTGCCGAGTACATCCCCCACCGGAGGAGGGACGCCTGAAGCAGCCAGACATCACGCTGGAGCACTTCCTCGGCTGGCTGGTGTACAAGTCTGGGACAAAGGGACAACCCAGCACAGGGACCAGCTTCGGTGTGGCATCAGGCACCACCATGCATGTGCAGGGGAGAGACCACCCTTCTCTGAACGGATTTCAGGAAAAACTTCGCAGGCGTTTTCAAAGGGGTCAATTGGATGCGTGTTGCCAATAAACAGTATTTTTAAAAAAAAAAGAATTAAAAGGCAGAGTTATTTATAGCCCAGAATTTCTTGCTCCTCTGCAGGAGCAGAGCCCAGAAGACTGCATTGTTGAGAGATGGGGAAC
>NW_009206672.1:2448-13549 GCF_000690835.1 Fulmarus glacialis | reverse complement strand
GAGGGAGGGAGGCTCTGCTCCCGAAAGCCCCGTCTCTCTGCAGACACATCAGCCCCAGCATCGGGCTTCACAGCTCCCCGCGGCGCTGGCGCAGCGGGCGGTGGGGCAGAGGCCGGCGCAGGGGCCTGGGCGTGGGTCTCCGCTTCCCGGTCGACGAAATGTCACCTCAAACCGGATCGGTGGTGTACCACGCGCTGGTCAGTCACAGGTAGCTGGTGCCTCGAGAAAGTAACCGGCGTTGTTCATTATTTAAACTACATAATGGGGAAGAGGGTTAGTTAAGGTGCGTCTGAGCTTTTCTTGCAGGCCGTGCCTATGCATGGAAGTGCTGCCATTAGCACTGCGTCAAACGCGTTTTGTAACTCGGGCTGAGCAAAATCGGAGGAAAGTTCGTTTGGGGGGGAAGAAGGAGGATGCATTTCTTCCACTTCAATCAGCTCCGTTCCCAGTTCAGATTAGGAACTGCCCAGGGCAGGAACCTTAACTGTCAGTAAAACTTGAGAATCAGTATTGCTAATAAAAAGCCTCATACAATAATTCCTGCTACACATTTCAGTATTTATCTTTTGCAACAAACTGTATGCTAAGAACAAACTGCATTTCTACGGGAAGAAAAAGTGATTAATTGTTTGGCTCAAATTATTGGTGTTGCCTAAATACGAAAAATTAAGACTTCCTAGAAAAATCTCTCCTCTGAAATGTGTGTCTAATATTACTGTTATGCCATTAATTTTTATTTTACTTAGGACATAGGGAGTTAGATAGCTCAGTGTCTCTGTTGCAATGAAAACATGGTTCAAAAGTGAGTTAAATCTGGCTCAAAGGTCCTGGTACCATAGCCATACATGAGTGGTAATTTTGTATAAACTAAATCAGAACATTCAAATGAATTTAAAAACTTTGATTTTCATTGTCAGGCCTTATCATCTGTCTGCGCTGTTGTGACATTATGTTGAACCAGGTATCACCCATTTCCCCTTGCTGCAAAAAGGAGTGTTGGGCTAAGCTGATAGACATGTGAGTGTGTGCTCACACCTGAACCATCGGTTTGTGCATCACAGGGTAACAGAACTGTGCACTTACTCACAGCCAAAAACTGGTGATCCTCAGCATGACAGAAAGTCTCTTAAGAGTCTGAGGCTCAGTACGCTACTAAATTTACTAGACCCACTCCAATGATTAAAAAGAGATGATAAAACAAACCAAGCGTTAAAAAAAAGCAGCAGAATTGGCAGCTGCTAGTTTAAACTGAACTGTAGATACCAAGAAACAAAACGTCCTCGCATTGACAGCTATTCAGCAGGGCAAGTGCCGTAGTAAATTCTGGTAGCAGAACCCATTTGCTGCAAACAATAGGCATAAATTTGAGAAGACCCATGCAACTGCGGGCATTCAACTCCAGGTTAGGGTGTTGCTGCAGGGAGTTCCTCAGCTGCAAGGGAGCTCCTAATGCTTGGTTTTAGTTAACTTCAGAATAATTTGTGCTATCTGACATAGGTATGAAAATTAGGTTCCTAGGACTCTTAATTTCCATAGAATAGGAAAATTAGTCATTTCCAGGGAAAACTTAAATTAGTTCTGAATACCGGATCTCCCAAGTAACATGCTAAATTCACTCTCTTACTGCAGGAGAAATCCCAAGCCTGCTGATCCGCAGCTACTTGTTTGCGCCTGGATTCCCCTGTGCCAGTGCTAGTTCTTGGCTTACGGAGCAGGAACAGAAGGAACAGTGGAAGTCCAGTAAGATTTTTCTGGAGATGGTTCAAGAACTTTCCAAAGGAAAGCAGAGAAAATGGGGGATTTCTGAATTTTTCAGCTAACACGATAAAGCATTTCTGACAAACTACCACATTTTCCTGCTTCCTCCCTTCCTTTTTCCCTTTCTAATTAATTAATTTAAATCTCCTCACATCCCACAGGAAGTTAGTGAGCAAATTCTTCTATGACTAGGTCCTTCATCTCATCTCACCTCACAGCAGTATTTGGGCTATACTGACTTGATTCTCATGGTTATCATGTTGGCCTCCAAGTTTAATATTTGTAAATCCAAGAGCTAGAAGGAGCAAAGGAATTAGGAAAAAGTAGCTGGAGGCCAGCCTGGGCATGAGAGTTCTCTGCTACAAGCTATTGTTTTAGAACATGCTTGAGGTGAGGAATTTTCCATGCCTTTTTTCCTGTTGATCATGTAAAAATGTAGAGATTGACATCAAATTATTTGAGAGTTAAACTGTTTGTGATAAGCTTAGATGGAGAGACAGCACATTGTTTCACTGGAACAACTTGTGAAGAAAATGAAGGGAAAATGAGTCATCAACATCCTCTCTGCCTCACTCTGTCTGGGGGAGTTTTTTTTAAAGAGTGTTGTAAAGGGGGGCAGGACATAGCACCACAGTGAAATACATCCCCATGACCTGGGACTGGTGGCACATGGCATAAGGAAGTCACCTTATATCCTTTTATTACGTTGATCAGCCATACAGAACATGACGTGATTTGACCCTAAGCTAGCAGCATTAGTCATCCAAAAAGAGTGAATTCTGGTACATTCAGATGCTAAATCTTGTTTTCATCGCTGTACCTCAGCCTTCGAGGGCTAAGCAATAGGATAAATATTTGCTACTTGTCACCGTAAGTGTTACCTTCCAACCACACCAGTAGTCAACTCAAAATTCCGCTGATACCTTCTTGCAGATCAACAAGTGTCAGCTGTGAATTAGAAGGACATGATGAAACATTATTTTATACCTTATTGCATTTAAGGACCTTTAACTTGAAGCAAGCTGCTGTTATCTAAAATGGAATATAACTGTTTAAACAAAACTCCTTTTGCTATGTGGTTCCTGCATCTCATTTTTATATCTCAAAGCAAACTATCAGTCTGTCACTGGCACTTTATGTTGAATAATTATTTGTTATGTAATCATCACCAGAACTAGTAAAATCTGTGATGTCAACCTTAATAGGTTTTACATTGCATTAAACCAGCTGTAACTCGATCTGACTGCAGTAAGCGCTAAAGGATTATAAGAAACCTCTCTAAGGAAGCCCTTATCTCAATATTGCAATATCCACTAGCCAGGATGAGGCTGTTTGATTGCTCACTCACCCTCATGTAGGTGAAATACTGACTCATGCCCAGAAAGAAAAAATTAAAATACAGCATTCCTTTTTATGAAAAATAAAATGAGTTACCATTAAATAAAAGTAATCTGGTTTTGACTTTTGTTGTTTGTTTGTTTGGCTCTGTAGTAAGTTTTACCAGATACATGCTCTGTTATTCTGCAGCTGTTCTTTTAAAGTTGTTCAAAATATGTGCTGGAGTTCATATAGTTAAATCAAATGCAAATGCCAACTGATAAGGAGATCTAGTTAATACCGTACTCAAGGTCAAACAGATTCTGTGTAGAAACCATTTTTGTCCCTTACTAAAGTCACCTTTGGCAGAAAAGAGGTATTATTGATTCACTTTTCTTACTCTTTTAACAAGGGTGAATTCTCAAATTCTCCCAACCTTCCTTCCCCCCCGCCCCTTTGTCCATTTCTGATATATCTGGAAAATCTAGCTGTAGCTGAAGTGGCAACTCACCAGTTTACATCTGACTGACAGTGAAGATACTTACTTTTTTCAACATGAAAGTTTATTATTTGTGAAGGATTTTTCTAGTGCTGGAATTGCAGAGTTTCTGTGAAAATATTTTGCCCAATACCTCTCAGGTAAGACACCAAACAACATTACAAACACGCAACTTTTCAGCAATTCTAAATATGCTATTTCAAAATGGGATGAAGTAGAAACAACTTACTGCTGTTTATCACAACACTTGGGAAATACAAACTAAAAGGAGGAGGCTTGTTTCCATTGAAGCCAGGGAAGATAAAACTCAAAAAATGTGTAGCTTCATAGTTTTTAAACTATTTAGAAATTTTGGTTACTTTGTTGGTATGTGGTACGCTCCAGAGTTACACATCATCTGCTGAAAAGGTCCCAAAAGTTTAGTAATCTTTTTGCACTATACCAAGGTTCTTCAAAACCAAAAAGTAGTTAGTCTGAGCAATGTGTTAGCTTTAACAGCCGAGAAGATATGTATTCCCTCAAATGAAACAAGTGCCTTAGCTGTACATTTAAGAAATAGGTCATAAAATCTAAGGTAAATTCAAGATATAGCAGGAGAAAAATAATGTACGAAAAGTTAATTTTGCATATTTAACAGTTATAAGACAAATGATCCCCTGTAACTGATTTAGACTCCAATCTCACAAGCAATGTATGTATTTAAATTAAAATAACAGCACTGCTCATGTATTAAAACTGGCAAAATAGCATTGACATCTGACTGTACGAAGTAATTATAAAAAGGGAGCATGGAGGTAGCATGCCCTTAGATAAGAGAGCTGATTTGGTATCACCCTTTTGGTTCAGCTCCCCTCTAACCATGAGACCCATCACAACAGCAGGAGAGCGTTTTCACTGCATTTAGCCTGTTAACTCGGGGCTAGAGCATTATTTCACTTACGAAGTCAGCCATTTACTTTGCAGCGCAGATGCAGGGAAAGCTATGCGAGGCTTCTCAGTTTTTCAATGCTTCCCCATTTTTCTGGGACTGGCAAATTACCAGCAACACTAGGAAAGGATTGTAGCGTGGGCTTTCTGATGGCAGTGCAAAAGGACCGATGACCTAAAGCGCCAAGCTCAGAGTGCAAAACCAGTAACTCAAGTTCGGCTCTGCAGTATGGCTTGTCACATCCACGTTAAGCAAATGAGAGTGTGGGTCTTCCAGTTTTAAAATCTGCATTAAAGATCCTCCATATTAATAGGAAGAGATATTCAAGTTAACAAGCTAATTGAGCACGTACAGTAGTTCTGAATGCGCGATTTTGCCTTCGACATGCTCTGTAAGGGTACAAAAAAAGATACATTACCCAACCCAACATCTAAAGTATAATGTAAGCATATCCTGTATTTGGCAATATGATATATTACTTACTGCTCAGAGAACTGTGTTTGAGAGCTTAACCAACCCAGGCCAGAGTCTTGCACAAAACTGCCAAGGGTGTGCCTCCAAATGTCTCTATTTACATGTGTAAAGCCAGTAGCTGCCAGGAACAGCATGGGGACATTTACACCATAATGGTGACCCTTTGGAAGATTTTATCAGTGTGTGCCTTTAAAATAATAACTAAAGCAACTTTATGTCAGTTTTGTTCCTTCTGAACTTTTCTCCCCCCATAACTTATATAGGATTTTTAAAGCTTCCTTGTGAAAACTGTTTCTGCTGCAATCTTCGGGCTCACAAATTCTTGTTTTGAGTTTTAGCTTGTTAGCAGCTGAGCATGGTGGACAGGTAGTGAGGTGGCCTTTGCGTAGAGATGCTCCACGTGCAAGACGCAGAGGTGCAGCCTCTCCTTCCATGACTGCGCTGCCCAAACCAGCGAGGGAAAGCGGCAGCAGCCAGAGGTGCTGCTTCTCCGTGCAGCCAGGCAGCAGCAGGCAGCAAGGCCAGTGTAGGGCAACAGTCTAAAATTGCTTTGCGAGAACAGGGCACAAGGTCAAACCAACTGCTTCCTGAATTTTAGAAATCAGAGAAGAGTTCACAGGTATCCTTACATAGCTCTGTTTCTTAATTTTTTTTTTTTTAATCCAAGTATAGGTACCTCATAATCAAAAGGTAAAAATTTAGGTAAGCCTATACAGGACTGGTCTTAATTGTCCAGCTTCGAATTCTTATTTGACAGTGACCCTGACAAAAGTGTCACTTTGACCTGCAGAGGTTTGCTGTTCCATTTCCTAGGAAAAAAGGTACCAACGGACATGCATTTGCTCTTTTTTTCCATTGTTACTATAATATAAATTTACTTTTACAATCTAGTTTTGAAAGCAGCTACCAGAGAAATACTCATCTACCAGAGAAATACCTGTTTGCTAATTTTCTGCAGTTTAGTTGCCTTAAATGCATCAATGTCCCAGCATAGTCTCCATTACCTTTTGAAAGAAACATTAATTAAAAGGACCCCATTTTTCTTGTAGCTTTGATAGGGACACATCACAACAAAGCTTGAAATTAAAATAATTGAGTTATTGCTGCACTTTTAAATGTACCGATACCTGTTGTATTTCCTTGTATTCCCAAGCATGTACAATACAGAAGTTGATACATTCTGGTAGCCTTTCTGCAAAACACGGGGAGAGCCAGCATGAGCGCATTTCAGCTTCTGATAAAACTGTAAAAAACTTCCTTTGCTTTCTTTGTTTTTCAAATCTAAGCCAGGCTGTTGCACCAACATTAATGCAACCCCAGAAAGTCAGTGGGACCGTAACACAGATAAGGATGTGCAGAAGATAAGCTATTGTTTTAAATTACTGTTACTGGTGGATTGGGCTGGTGGGTATGACTGCTGCACTTGTTTTAGGAGAGTCCGAAAGATTAAACCTCCTCATAAATGCTGGTCTCCATACCAGAACAGAGCCACATATTATTGTCCAAGACAAAGTAGTGTGCAAAGACACTTCAAAACATGCTGGTATTACCCCAAATAGAAAAGAGGAGGAAAGCAAGGAGGTGAGTATGTGCAAGGAGAGGGAACAGAAAATGAGACAGCAGAATACCTGTGAGCACACTCCTAAGAAAAAGCTGGAAGGGAGCTCTTTGATCTAAACACTTTATTGGTTAAAAGGTCTTTGAGCTGCAAGCAAAAAACCTATTCTCAGCTATTTGATGCCCTCTGTGTTCAGGGAAACAGGATCTTGCACATTCTTTATAAATAAGAGGGATTCCAGAGATACCTAAGCCTCCATCATCAGCCTCTCTCAAGAACACAAAACCTTGAACTTTGGTCACTCACTTCTGACAAAAGGGGTAACACTCCCAGTTGCTCTCTTCCTTCTTTCCTCAAAAATTAGAAAGATAAATCATTCACACAGTAAAATGTGCTACTTGAAAATAAAACGGTGCTTTAGCTTCTGAAAGCATTACAAATCCAAAGACAACTTTTAAATATGCTTAAATCTAACAGTTTAATAGAAGTAAATTATTCCAAATGAACATCAAACCCACACTGTGGCGATAAAATCTGAGTTTTTCTATGAAGAAAAAAAAATTTGCAGATTATTCAAGCTGTAAAATGAGCAGAAAAATGCCTTAGTAATCAGAGCAGTAGGGTTGGAAGGCTCCTCTACAGATTGCCTAATCCAACCCCCCTGCTCAGAGCAGGCTGCCAGGCCTGTGTCCACTTGTATTTTGAGTATCTCCAAGGATGGAGACTCCACAACCTCTCTGGGCAACCTGCTCCAGTGTTTGACCACACTCACAGTGAAAGGCTTTTTCTTATGTTTAAATGGAATTGTAAAAATTGGACCAATCTAAACAGGCAAGCACTTGTTAACTAATAACGGTAACCCTCTTCCTTAGAAGAAAATGCCTCTCTTCTGCTTGCAATTTTGAAGCCTCTGAGATTTGCAGTTTTGCTGAAGTGTCAAATGTACCAGCCTTAACAACAGAATGCATGGGAAGTAGATAGTGAAAAACAAGTTTGCTGACTGCAGCTGTGTCTGTTTTTCTTAACTTCTCTACTTTTTAAAATAAGTACATTCAAAGAGCATTTTGGAGAGTTTTCTCCCAGTTAAGTACTCAATTACTGTGCCTCAATGCTACTGGAACCTCCAGTGTATGAGCAGAAGAGGCTTAAAATACTTAAAAACATGTTAAATACAAACACACTATCACAGGGTTCTAAGGATGTCTCAAGGATCGCATATCAAGTGTATTCAGGTTCAGTGATTTTTTTTTTTTCCCCTGCCAACATTTCCAACCCAGCCTGGGTTTCAAGACTGAAGCTTGGCTTTTTCTTGCCCTTCATGTCTAAGGCTAAGTACATTCAGTTAAACAATGCTTTTACAGCACTATTTCCTAGGCTGAATGCAAGTAAGCTTGTTACCATCAAGAAGTTTGCACGTGTTAAATTTCTAACTCACTGTTTGTTTGTCAGATATACTTTCACAGAGCCCCTTGACTAACAGCTGTGCAACAAGCATTTGCCGAGTTAGACCAGTAAAATTGATGTAGCTCAATTCAGACTTCAGTTCTCCCCCCGCCCCTGCAAAAAAAAAAAAAAAAAGAAAAGAAAAAAAAAGCAATCCACCAAAACCACCGCATAGGTATTTACAAACAGAATATAACTTTGATACATCAGGCAGGATAGATAAAAACTGCAACTACATATTTATGGGGGTGTATCATGAATTTTTAATTTACTTGGTATTATGAAGTGTTAACTGTTTTGCCATGAACGTTCACAGTAAGAAAAAAAACGAGTCAGAACAAAGCAATTACTCAACTATTTTTTTTCCAAGTAACATTTATTAATAACATTCTTAAAGTGATAACTTAAGAGTCATAAGGAAGGGGGCTGTTGTCAGTAAACATACAATGAAAAGGTAGTAAGATTTTTATATTAAAGTATGACTAAGAAGGCTTTTAACACAGCGTTTAGCCCAACCAAATTTAATATTAAAAACATTCAAAATTGCTAAAAGTGTTGCGATCAGTTCTATTGAACTTACAAAAACCTCATTTCAGTAGTCAATACTAACCTATTATTTATATAAAATTTTAAACTCCATTCTTTTGTAAACAAAGCACCTAAGCATTTGAAAGAAAAAAGTTAGTTTACATCCCATTAAACTGCAGCACATGTGTGTGAAACCTCAGGCATGATCAGGCATGGAGCCTAATTAGGCACAGAACAAGACAGTTTCCACAGCTAGCTGCTGAATACACTTATATTGCCAAAGGTCTTCTTTATTTATACTAATTCCATTATCATTTAGAGCTGAAAATTTAATAAATCCTCCATGCAGAAGATTTCAAAGAGAAAAAGGAGTCATATTACATAGATCTGTGAAGCTTCTGAGGTCTTTGAGTAGTGCATGACTTTGATTGAGTTATGACTTCTTTCTCTCTTTCAGGAATTTTCAGAAACTTCTTCATAACCATTTAACTTTGGCAGATACTGGGCTTGTCAAAGAGCATGACAACACATCAGAAGACAAGTTTTCAGTCTGCTATTGGAACACTGAGGTATGCTGTAATTTATTATTAAGTGCCAGTCAAATAGAAGTTGAAGATGGTGTGCAAGATCATTGTATTCTGAGGCTGTCAGTTCAAGCTTAGGTCAAGAAAGTCAAGAGGGGCAACTACTAACATATGAAAACTGTTTGTACTTTCTGTTTTCTTAGGGAAGTTGCAAACAAGGTGGTTATCTTACCCGTATCAACTGGCACCACGGTCAATCTGTGTGAATGGCAACAACTGATACTCAGGCTGTAAGTTTGTCTGCTCCTGACTCTTGCGAACAAAAGTTTAAACTTGGTATAAATTACATAAAGCGATGAATTTGCAGTAAGCCTTTGTTAACTGCCAATATAGATTTACAATTGTCTTAATTAGCATACTTCCAAAGTAAATCTAGCTAAACTAGATTTAATCTGGGTAAGTTTTCCTGAGCCGACATGCCCCAAACTAACTATAAATGTCTAGAGGTGACCTTCAGACGAACACTGAGGCACTTACATGAGGCACTGCAGGAAAGTCTGCGTTGCCATTGCCCAGCATGTGCTTACTCGGTTTTCTCCAGGGTTCTTGAACTTGTACTGACTATAGGAATGACATTCATTTAAAGAACAGGAAAAATGTTTTAACGACTACCTGACATTAGCACTAAGTGAACTTGGTGGTTTCCTGTTGTTGCCTTCTCCAATTTTCTTTGGTGTAAAGTGTTAGCATTACAGCTATACAAATTTTCTATGCCTAATCCCTCTCAATTTGCAGTTTCCTGAAAAAAGAAAAGTGTCAAACAAACTCAAACTCTTCTAAATGCAAACTAATGATTTAAACTATTTCTCCTTTTCCAAGTCTTTAAAAGCTAAAACACATTAAGATTAAACAAGTTAAACTCATGCATTGGCCTTACCTAACACAGGCACTACTAGCACTATTTAAACCTGTTGTTTTGTCTATCAATTGCAAAGAATTTTCAAAAATAGTTCCCAAAAAAACCCCCAAAGTATGGTGTAGACGCAAAAGTTAAAAAAATCTGTCCTGTCATCCCCCATCCCTTTGAACTGTTCCACAGCCAAATGAAGACCACAAGTGTAGACCTAGTCTCAATGATAGGAGAAGAACCAGACCAGAGTTAACATTTCACCCTGCCCCCGCCAGAACTTTTTGAGCAAAAACCCTCTTGCCTTTCACACCATCTTGTTTGTGAACTATTCCAGGAGCTGCACCTAAGTTTCTAGGACCACTGTGTAAGCACCTCCCCCCTTTTATTTTTTTGGAAATGGTGGTGATGTATATAATCCAAAGACTCGCATCAAAGCTTAACAATTTTCACAATTAAGGCATAAGACAGTGATACTATGGGGGGGGGTGGAGGGGGGGAAGCTCGCAACCCCAAGCTAAATTGCTAAATTTGCCCTGTTATCTATTTTATGGCTTACAATGTACATAGACTAACATACATACTGTTTATTCAATTACTTGTAGTAATGCAGCTATAGTTTCATTCTTTAGTTGCTATAGTTACATTACTACCAATCTTTGCATTCAAAATCTGGAAAGGAATCCTATGAAGGGTACTGTACTTTTTTTTTTTTAATGGAACTTGACTAGTCTTAATCAAAATTAAGAAAATATTTCATGCATCAAACTGATATGGGCAAGAAACTTTTACAAAAATATACTGTATAGAAACACATTTGGAAAATTGCATAGAAAATGTCCTTTTATTTAAATTGAAATAAGGCACGGTTTTACTAGCTATGGTTTGGCTGTAAAAATGCAAGTCTACTTTGATTACTTTTATGTTATTAACAATATTTTCCATAAAAATATACGTGCGGGAGTAAAAAACCCTTTTACACAGAGTAGGAAATACTCTATTGTAAAACTTCAACCAAATTTACTGTACTTCATTTGTAGAAAATTTGAGTACTATTTTAGATCAGGATCCTACATGTTATTGTCCTCCAGGCTGTTCACTGGCTGATGCTGTGCTTTCTTCATTTCCTGTATAATCCAGGTGTTCCATCATCTAAATGTAAAAA
>NW_009206672.1:0-2417 GCF_000690835.1 Fulmarus glacialis | reverse complement strand
GTATAATACAGGTGTTCCATCATCTAAAGGTAAAAAAAAAAAAAAAAAAAAAAAAAAAGAGAGATGGCTCTTTATAAAGAAATACTGCTTTTCCCTCATTGGTCCAAAGTATTTGTTAGCTAAGAGAAATATAATTAAACATGTGTTAGAGTGCATTTTAGCAGCATACAGATAGGAAGTCCTCTTTAGATCAGAAAAGTATTCAAGCCAAATAATCTCTCTTAGCTAATGCTTTCCACTACAAAAGCATTCTCCAACCACGATCCAAGTCCTCTACAAGTAGTAAAATTTGTGAGTAAAATTTATGAGTCAAAAGTGTCTCAATTATTAAATACAGAGAAGAAAAAAACCAACTGGGGTTAAGCAAATTTTTCAAAGACACAGTTTGGAGAACTGGAAGTAGACCTAGGATCCTACTTAACATTTACAGGTAGCAAGCAATAGCTTGAATAGAAAAGACTAGCTTTCTCTTTTCAAGACAGGAAGAGCTAGCTACATTTACAGTTGGTAAAAACTAACTGTACTGACAACATTTCTTTGTAAATTTTCCTTTTATTTTAAAAAGGATAAAGGAAATGGAATTGTTAAGTCCCGCAACAGAAGATAGTCTAAACCAGATTATTATATAGATTGATTATACTTTCCAATTAATGTAACTGTTTAGGTCACCTGAATAACACAAGACAACGTTGCACTTTTTCTGACTAAAAAGCAGCCTGTTTCCCTATCCATTACTATATTCCTTGAGGGCAATGAAGGCTCTGGTTTCCTCCTTGGGACAAGGCATTGAATAAATTACAGAGGTAATACACACATTTGTTAGCATGACAGACTGACACCGATCAGTTTGAGGGCTTCAGAATTAAGCATAATTCAGAATTAAGCATAACAAGAGGCCAAGGACTGGACAGTTTTGACAGCTGACAATCAGAGACAGAAGTAGTAAAACTAATGCTGAAAAATAGAACGTGTCAAGGAGCTCATATGCCCAGTGTGGCAGGATTACTAGGACAAGGGCATAATGCTTTCAGCATCAAAAGGCAGAAAAATCTACATATATTCTTCCATAGTGGCATATCCTGCCTAGTAGTAACAAGGCTCCCTGTCTTTCTGTAAAACAGCTGCTCACCGCATGGGTTCTAAGCTGGGCAGATTTCCATGTGATGAGGACACAATTGCTTTCTTGTCTTACTAGCACCCGCTGGAGGATCCTTGGCAAGACAAAGCCAGGCTCCGACACTGTTGTGTCATACGCGCTCTAGTGTGGTATAATTCTATATATGGGGCAAAGAGAGTAGTTCCATTAACTTCTCTCTTCTTCTCACAACCCACCTCTGTGCCATACTCTCTTTTACACCAACACAATTGTTTCATTGCAAGGTATACAAACATACTTTATTAAAAGCAGGTTTGCTTAAACAAGCTGTTTCCCAATCCAGATGCACCAGCATGCCATGCAGTAAGTTGAAATGACAGTTCCAAGGCAGAAACAAGTCACTGGGACTTGGGTAAGGCTTAGGAGAGCCTACTGGCCACAATATCAATCTGACTAAAACCAGAAAAGGTCTTTCACATCCCTCCCTTCACGTGTCAGAAATAAGACAAGAAGAATTAAGGCAGGCTCTAGTCTTGCCGATACACCTAAGGACTGAGTTACAGCAATAGCACACACTCAGTCCAGCAGTGAATACCAAGCTCCCATGCTAATGACAATCTTGCATTCACTTCAGTATATCTTTCCCCCAGCACTGTGACCGAAAACCCACATCAAAAGTCACCCAAAGCAAAACACTCCCTACAATTACAGAAGTCAAACTGTCATTTTGAATGAGGATTGAAGTATTTGTTCCGGGAAAAAACAACAACAAAACCCCGCCACACAGTACCACATTACATCAAGTAATGCCATGTACCTTCCTTCATCCTAGGGAGGATCATCTAACAGCTGGCATAGAGCAGGTAGTTTTGGTAAGCATTTTTGTAAAATGTTTCGCTATTAAATTGACAAGATGCTTCCAGAAGGAAGAGTTAACACTATCTGCAACAATTCAGCATATCCCAAAGTCAAAGAGTCTTCTCTTAACCCTACCACAGGTAAGTAGCACAAAATGTACTTGTGCTGGAGATACCACCTGTATTTAAATTTTAAAGTCTCTGCTTAATATATCAGATTTTAAAGTTAATTTTAAAACAAAATGGCTAGTAGAACATGAACAGTGTTTGGAGTTTTTTGATAGACGTAAATGTTACAAGGTCAAAAAAAAAAAAAAGCCACCCCACTTCTAATGTCTCCACCATGTAGAAGAAGGATAGCCCAGAACTTGAAATCGGGGACAACAGCTGCCTTTCTAAAAGTCTAAGATTGCATTAAGTGTAAGATTTCCACAAGTCCAGGACAACCAGGGGATCAAGCCCAG
>NW_009206671.1:0-6584 GCF_000690835.1 Fulmarus glacialis | reverse complement strand
CGTTGATTTACTGATTTGCATCGCACGTGGAGCTGGCGTGGGGCTTGGTGGCCCTGGGTAGCGGGCAGGGGCGGCGATGCTCAGAGTGCTTCTCGTGGGTCATCGTCGCTCGCGGTGCGGGGCAGCCCGGGCCTCTCCCGGCTGCTGCACCTCCTCTGCTGTGCTTCCAGCCAGGCTCCGAAGCCTTGCGCAGCTCTCCCCTTGCACGCCGAGTCCTCCAGCACGCCCGCGTGCTGTCGCCTTCTGACCTTGCAGAACTCCACGTGCGCAGCATCCTCGACGCCGAGTTGAGCACGTGAGGGGGGGGGGCGTTGGGTGGAGGCTGGGGGGCGTCCCAGGCCATACGGGCCGCTGGTAGGCTGAGCGGATCCTCTCCAGAAGATCCGAGATGCCCACGTGTGTCCGAAGCTTTACTCTTAAGATCCTCCAAAGCAGAGAGCGGGCTGGCCCTGCACATCTCATTGTCTTGCAAGAGAACCGGGGTGGTGTAGCACGAGCTGGAATAACAGTCCAAGTGTTGTCTGGAGACAACTAGCCCAGATACGGCAGAGAGACAAGGTTTTAAAACCTCATTTAAGCGAACACAATGAGAGGGCTCTTGGGTAGAAGGAGAATTAATTAATCTCATTTCTACGTAGATACTTTTAATTAAATGTAAGTGCGTGGTCTTTTTAAAAAAAAAGTGTATGGAAAAGAACCCGCGCCTTTGTACGAGTTTGCCTAGCAGGAGGAGGGTGGGGGAGTGAGGCTTTTTCTTTTTTTGAGTGTTTTCGAGAGAAGCGCGCATCAGAGCAGGAGAGGTCCATTTTGTGAGAGCGTGCGCTGAACTCCTCCTTCCTTTCGTCCCTCTCCGTGCGATGCAGCCGGGTGCAGGGAGCGCGGTGGTGGGCACGGGAGGCTCCCTGTGCATGCTAGAGGATGCCAAGGAGTAAGAGCATCTTCCTCCCACAATGTCTGCTCGGGAGTACCTCCCAGGCGAGAGACAGGAGGAAGAAAGGCAACGGCTCGGTTTCCCCATCCGTGCCGCAGAGGTGGCACTGACAGCGCTGCCTAGCTGGAACCACAGCTAGTCACCTGCAAACTCTGCCAGAAACCCCTACGGAGGCGCAAAACCTTTCTGGTCGCTGGCGGTTCAGATAACTGCTACCTGAAACGCTGGAGGAAAGCACAACAAAAAGGTCCATTTTATTGTAGTCGCTGAAACTGAATTTCTTCCCGCATCCCAGGTCCCCAGAGCTCCCAGCTTCTGGAGCACAACCTGGATCCTTGGGGCAGTAATATCAAGGAAGGCGAAGCTTTACCTCCTGCTTATTACTGAGCTCCCCGAAGAAATTAGCAGCGATTCCCTGACTCCGGGAAACGCGAACCACCAGCAGGTGATAGATAGGCACAGTTACACATTAATGAAGTGTTGGGTTTTGACAGGCACGGCGAATTCGGCCAAATATTACTCCATTTTCCCCAGCCCTTGCTTAAAATATGAAGACGATGATAAACAAGGAAGGGGAGTTCTGTTTGCTCGTTTGCGAAAGCGCGTTTCCCCACAGCCCTCTCCAGGGGAGGCAGCTCTTATCAAACACCGTTGGTTTGTTTTTCCCTCTTAGATTTAACAGGGGAGAAAATAAAGCTGGAAAAGCTACCGCGGTTTGCTAGGCTGAGTGCAGCCTTACTCCAAGGCGACAACAAGCAAGCCGTTCCCCAGCAGCCCTCCTCCCGGCGGGGGCTTCGGGGCTCAGCAGCATCGCGCTCCGGCTTTGGGGCTGGAAAGGACCGTGCCGCACGGGGTCCCCCCGTCCCCGCCGCGAGGGCGGCCAGACCCTCTGGGCGGGGAGGAAAGGCGTTTTTCTTGGAAGCTTTTCCAGGAGGCTTCTTCCCGTGCCGCTCTGCGTGTCGGATGGCTCCGTGCGTGCTGGGGGAGCGGGCGCTGGTGTGCGGGGATGGGGTCTCCACGCGGGTCTCGGCACGGTCGCGTCTTCGAAACGGGCTGGCCTTCGGATGCGCTCCTGCTCTCCCGCGTGCTTTCTTGCCTCCTCCGCATCCCGCTCTGTCTTCCCCTCCCTTTGGTGATTTAGCTTGCCCCCACTCATCCGCGAAACCTATTTAACATCAGGAAACGCTGTCAGCCGTGGAGAGCTGACAAAATCGGGGACGGCGCAGGCAGCAGCAGCTAGATGTGCTGACTGCATTTTCACAGCTCAAATTATATTGCGCTGCAGCTGAGGCTGAAAGGGAAGCGAGGCGGTATCCAAGGGAGAGGGAGTGAAATTTAATAAGAGAAGCGCGAGGTCTCCGGGAGCGGCGCGCGGTGCGTTCCGGACGCTGCCAAGGCTTGCCTGTCCCGCTCCGCCGCAGAGCTGGCGCCTGTGCCGGGGGGCCCCTATCGTTGGCCGCGTTTTGCTGGAGCCCTTCCAACTGTTAGTGGGGAAGGAGGCGGCGGGATTTCTTTTGGACGCGGGAAGCTGCCGTGGCCGGGGACCTCCCGGCTGCTCTGTCGCACCGGCGTCTGCCAAACCTGCCGCTTGTGAGCGTCTCGCAAAAAGCAGATGCCGCTGTTGGAACGCGGGCGTATCGTTCCACCTTCCAAAAGTGTAATTTAATTTAGTTTGCGGACGCGTGGGCTCCCTCCGACCTGCATTACTACTCCAGCAGGCTTGGTCCGCTTTCCAAGGGCCCCCGTCGCGCAAAGAGGGCTTTAGGTTATCACCCCGATTATCGGGCTCTCCAAAAAATCCCGTTTGAGGAGGGATTTTGCTCTGCCGCTGCCAGCGAGAAATGTCTCATTCCCCTCCCTGCCTGCCGAGGGTCGCAGAGCCAGGTGAAAACAAGCCCCAAACTGAAAATCAGGTTACTGATGGTCTGCAAATGCATCTGTTTGCCTGCTTTGTAGGGCTATCCCAAATCCGTCGGACAAACAGTTTTGCGGGTGGATGGGGTTTATTTTATAAAGTGTTTGTGCCAGCTGTTTGCTACCCGTGGTTTTGGAGCCTGCAGCGGCTCGTACTGCGCTGCTGTTATTTCCCGGGCGGGTGATGAAACCGCTGTCAAGAGAACGGAGATCAGCAAAAACTGTGTCTCCACAGATTTAGTGAATACTTGCATGAGCTTCACGGCTCATCTGAATATTCGCTAGTAACATATGGCACCCGATGAGAACATGGAAGTTGAGTTTAGATACCACGGTGATAGAAATAGTGCAGAAACCTGAACAGAGCAAAGCAGGATGCTTGCAGTTGGGCTGAAAAGCGTGGTTATCTATTATCACATTAACTCGGGAGCCCATCAGATGGCTCAGAGGACTGTATTTCCTAACCTAAAAGCTGGTTATGGCATACTCCATCTTTTTGGAGAACGTGGCGTTATTGCCCGCTCTGATTTCAGCCGTGAAATGGGCTTGTTTATTACGGCGAGCTGCTGGAATAAATCTGCCCGCTGAAGAGGCGGTGTTCGCCGAGCACGGCGTGGAGCACCTACGTTCGGAGACGTTCGCCGTGATCTGGTCAGCGCAGAGCGGCCCGGACCTTCGGAGAGCTGTTAACGCACGCGAGCCGCGTGGCTGCGGCGTCGCCTGCGTTAAGGTACTCGGCGTTTGTATAAAACGCTGAACCAGCACCATCAGCATTTGTAGTTACTATAGGGTTGTTGGGGGTTTTTTTTTCATGGATGAGGTGAAAACGTTGGGTGCGTCTGGTCCCACAGAAGGTTCGTGAGATGTGGAACACCCTACCAGGCAGCAATTAGAAGAAGGCATCTGATTAATTTCTGTATAACTAACTACGCAGGATAACCAACGGGGGAAATACTGAAATGCCACGCAGGGTCGACAAGTCCCCTGAGCAGACTTGAGTTTCTCCTGTTGTGCGTTGCCGCCCGTGCTCTTTTCCGTGTCTTTGCTGATGAGTAAAGCGTTTCTGCTGGTGCGAGGGCATCGGCCGCTGCCAGGAGCCGTCCCAGATGCCAGCCTCCGGGATCTGTCCTGCCTTTGGAGGCCCACGCGGATTTTCAGGCTCGCTCCGCGCAATTAGCTGTTCCTCGCCGCGGGTACTGCGGCACTTTGCACCGAGGAATGTGGCTGCCGGACCCCGTCTGCGGGCGAGCAGGGATGCAAGGTGATTCTTCGTCGTTGCTCGTTTGGGTGCTGGGGTTTGGTTCTGGTTTTCTGCTTTCCGTTTTAGGGACTTGTTGTAACAACCGCTGAGCTGAAGGAACAGGTTCGGCTTTTCCCCGGGAGTGAAAATAGCGTTGCTTTATTATCCTGTCATGTTTTGGTGAAAGGTGGGAACGCGGGTCTCCGCGGTCGCCCCTCGGAGTGACAGGATGCTAATGAATTGAGAAATGGCTGCGGACGGTGCTGCCCGCATCACGTCTTCATTAGCGTCCTTCTCCCGAAGACCGTTGTGATTAACGTTGTCGCCGCAAACAGGAGACGAATGAATAATAATTGCCCGCCTATTGGAAAGCGTTGCTGGCGCTTCTGCAGCGATTGCGCCTCTTGCTCGGCAGCAGAGCAGGGACCCCGTGGAGAACTTGCGGCCGCAGGTTAGATCGTTCCAGGTTGCCTTTATTAGTGTTTGTTAACCAGCTGTTGGCTCTCTCTACGGCTGGAACGTCCTTTTTGGCTTGGGTTAGAGCGGGTGGGGGATTAACGACTGCTGTGCCGGAAAAAACTCCGTTAGGAATTTGGAGCTTCTTTGTCCGTCCAGTGAGTGGTCTCGTAAAACATCTGCTCCAGCCCAGACGTGTGCTCGGGCTGAGCTCCCCTAAACGGAACCAGCTGGGTTATAGGAAGGTTGCCGCAAGGGTACAGGTCTGTTAGAGAGTCTCCCCTATCGACAGGGGGGAGGAGGCCATTACACCGTGAACGCCGGCTGGACAGGATTCACCCGAGCTCTCCCGAGAGAAAGCCTCCATCCAAACCGCCGTTTCGGCCGGTGTCCCCTGCAGCCCATCAAAAAAGCCCCTCGTGCGCCTCGTTGGGTTGTAAGCTCCTCGAGCCCGGAGTTTCCAGTCAGTAGGACTCGGAGGTCTGCATTGCCGATGCCTGAACTTGTTTAAAGTCAGGGGAGAGAGAGGGATGCTTTTGGGATGCTCGTGGTCTCGCTTCGGTGCAGGCATCTAAAATACGGCATGGGCCTTTCTCTGTTGCTAAGGCGGCAGCTCGGAGCGCTTGCTGGGACGCGGCTAGTCGGGCTACTGCCGCCTCCCGAGCCAGGCTCATCACGCTGGCTGCCCAAAGAAGCCCACCGTAATTTGTGAGGGGGGGCAGCTCGAGCGTCGGGTCCTCCCGTCCCCGACACCTCCTGCTTACCGGCGGAGGGACCCGGAACGCGCCTCTCGCTTTCGCAAGGAGCTTTTTGTTAGACGGCTGAGTCAAAAGCTCCGACTTGCTATACAGACGCCACGCCGTACACGTGGTGAGCGATTCGAGAGGCAAGGGGAACGGCGTCATTTTTAATGTGCCAGCACCTGCTTCTTTGAAGTGCACTGAGTAGGGAAAAATCCCGTTGTACGAAGGAGGCTGAAGTTGCATAAAACCGAGAAACTCGCAGAGGTCAAAAGAATAAATTACTATAATTTTTAGGCTTTTGTGGGTTGTTTATCTCCCCTGTTTTCAAGTCAATCTAATCAAATGCGGATTTGTCACAATCACAGCTCATGCTAACCTTCACCTGGAGGGTATTAATATGCATGACGTTCGTTAAGTGTTTGTTTAATTTTTATTTATGGAAGCTAGAATCTGCTAAGTGTAGCCGCGCTGGATGCGAGAGCATGTGCGAAAGACGTGCTGGAACGGGAAGCCAAAGCAGCAAGCGGATTGCGTGCGGGTCCTGGCCGGGGGATGCTCGGTCTCCGCAGCCCCTCGGTCCCGAGCACGCGGTCAGCCCGCGGGATTCGGGTTGTGCACCGAGTCACCCCACAGCTGGTGGTGTGGGCAAGCCCGGAAAACCCCCTGATCCCTAATCTGCGAGCCCTACGCAGAGGAGGGGACCTCAAGGGCGGTTATTGTTGTTCGGATAACCTTACCGGGGCCCAGCATCGGCACGGAGCCTCCCTGCTCCATGCACGTGCATCACCAGGACTGTCCTGCCCAACAGCCTGCGGTTTAAAAAGGCCATGTCATCGCCCTCATCGTGCAGGAGGTGAGCCGAGGTGCAGAGGAACGAAGTGGCTCGCTTCGGGCCACAGAGGGTCTCCGCCACCTCGGACATTAAGCCTGTCCTGATCCCCCGCGTCGGCGTCGTCCTTAGCCCAAGCAGAAAGCGGTCCCCGAAGGAGTCGGGGGTTTTCACTTTGCCATGCAAAGCTGCAGAATTGGCTGGGAGAGTTGTGTAGCATCGGGTAGGGGCTGCTGCCAACGGCGGTGGATCAACAGTTTGCCTCCATATGGCCAAGGCAGCGTTTGCCGGCGGCCTCAGATGGCAGGCAGGCTCTGCTGGATCCGTGGTTGCTCCCAGGTGTTTGCTTGGGGAGAAACGGCTGCTTGTACGAACCGCAGCTGAGTCGGACGGGGAAAAGGTTTGTTCTTGGCTGGCCGTTGTTCGTTACGGCGTCCTTGGAGGACAGCATCCTGGTGCTTCGCCGCGCCA
>NW_009206670.1:6493-52118 GCF_000690835.1 Fulmarus glacialis | reverse complement strand
AACTTTATCCCAGCTGAAACCAGGACAATGTTTTACAAGTGAGAGCTGTACGTATATGGTATGAAGCCACAGGTGGTGATGCCTTTTATTGCTTTAGAGTTGTGAAATATTTTCATGAAGAATATTTATTGTAATGTTGCATTATGAGTTTCTGGGGTTGGTGCTATGAAGAGTAATGTCATGCCTCTGTAATATACTATTAGCTTTTATTCTTTATATGCCTTTTTTTCTTTTACTCCTCTCTCTTTACGCAAGTCTGTGAATAAATATACATTTCAAATGATTTATGGAACTGGTGAGTTTCTATAAATATGCAGAACTCCCTTATATAAATGGGCAGAATAAAGGAAAAGGTCATAGAAAATAGAGTTGACAGAGGTTTGGGGAGGTTACGTATTCTACATTCAGTCTCAAGAATTCAACTCTGTGTTTGCCACACCTGGCAAACATTTGTCTAACCCCTCCTTAGAAGCTCCCAGTGACAGAGATTTCACAATCACCCAAGGCAATCTATTCCCACGCCTAGTGATTCTTACAGATAAAAAGGTTTTCCTGATATCCAACATGAATTTCTCTAGCTGTAATTCGAGTGTATTTCTTCTTGTCCTCTCTCCAAGGACATGAAAAACAGATTATTTCTTTGCTCTTTGTGGCAGCCCTTTCTGTACTTAAAGGCTGTTATCAGGCCTTCCTTCAGCCTTCTCTTCTGTAGACTAAACAAACCCAATTTGTTTTCAATTACAGCTTAATGTTACTTAGCTGTCTGCGAGATGTAATGTGGAAGGAGCATTTGCAAAGAACACAGCATTAGGACAGTTAAAGAAAAGTTTCAGAAGACACACATGAAGAGTGCTTAGCTCTGCATTTTATATGCTTCTGTCCCATTTATTTCCTAAATTTAAATTTAGAGTCTTGTCTCACACTTGTTTACAAGGCTTTTGCTAATTGCCACTCCAGTCCAGATGAGTTCAGATTCCAACCGCCCATATGGCCAAGGGAGTACTTTATTCAAGAGTTTTAATTGAGCTCAACGTTTACAAAAAGTCAGTTAAAACTGACAATTAGAACTGCCTGAAAGAAAAGAACAGTGGCTTAACATTGTACTACGGCTGAAAAGGAAGATACTGTAGTTGAACTTCATAGGAAGTTGTTCTCTGAAAAAAATGAGATAGTTCTTCCCATTAATATACTATTTCCCCAACTTTTTTTTTCCTTTTTCCTGAAAAGAATGAGGGAATTCATAACAAAACTGACAAAGACATTTAATTTGAAAAGAGTGAGTAAGCTTATATCCATTCCTAAACTGTCTCTCATACTTTTTGAAGATCTCATCCTATCTAGTATTAAGACTTGTGTCTGTGTTAACAGCAAAACTTAATGTTACCAAGCCTGCTTATATTTCTCATGAGTGATAACATTTAAAGTTATCTGGGTTTTGTATTAAAGACAATATTAGCTAGTCACTTTCTCACTACTGTCCAAGTGCTGTGCTTTCAGCTGTGCTTTTCTTTCTTTTTCAAGGTGTACAACGAAGGGCTTATGCAGTTGTCTTTGTTAAGCTGACGAAACATTTTTGTCATGGTCTGCTATTTTTGCTGTGGTTAGCATAAAAATGACTGGCAGAGTGATAAATTAATGGTTAGAATAAGCTGGAAAATTTATTAACCTGAACTTGCACAATATATTATTTGAAGATGGTTTATCTAAGACCATGTTAGGTAATCTATATAGACAAATAGGGAACTGGTTTGGCAGCCAGTAATAGATGCAGGGATGGGAATAGACAAATCATAAAGTGATGTGACTTGTCCACCTTGATGGTATAGAGAAAAAAAAAAAAACAGAGTGGTAGGAGTAAGGAAATGGTCTTACTTTTGTGCTTTGCATCAATGAGAAAGAGTCTGGAATTCTGCCTGCAGATTTGGCACTGGATTTGAAAGAAGAGTCTGAAAAATGGGAGCAGGACTGGAAAATACTACAGTGTAGAGTCTTTTTTAATTACAGAAAGTTTTAGAGGTGACTTGACTGGTGCATAAACATGTTTGGAAAACAGCAGGCATTAAAAGAAATTAGAAGGAAAAGCCGTAACAAGGATGGTTTCAAGCCAAAGGCAGACAATTAAAACAGGAAATTTAGCACGTGCCTTTTGAAGTGAGGTAGGAGCAACTAAGATTAGGTAACAAGAGAAGTAATAGGCTTTCCATCTCTTTGTGTCTTCAGATGAAGACAAACTGCCTTCCTGTGAGATGTGCTTCAGCAAAGCACAAGTAAGTAGGCTCTGCTGAGGAACAGTGAGGTGACATGGACGGGCTTGCAGCATACAGGCAGTGAAAGCAGATCACAGATCCCTGTGGCTTCTCTTTCTGAGAGTCAGAGCACTTGACAGTGAGCTTAAAACTCTGAAATATGAAGGACATCATTAGTAAGTTTTTGGGCCCTGGCTTGTTACTCCCTTCTACAAAAGCAGCAAGTAGATCTTTATCCTTATGCCAATTGCTCAGTGTCAACACCTTGCCTTTCACCTCGCTCACACAACCACAGTTTTGAATTCCTCCATTATTTTGTGAACAGCCTTGCTGAGTGCTGGAAACATGTTAGCAACAAGGTTTGGGGCAGAAGAACATTCAGTGAGAGATGAGCTGTTTCTCCAAGTGCAGCTCTCGGGCTCAGAGGAATTCGCTGTGTACTTCCGTGCACTTGAAGCATGGTGGGTCAGCTGGTGTCACCCTCCAAATTCCTCTCCGGCCAGGATTCCAGTGGGAAGAATGAAGAACCACTTCAAAGGGCCACTGTTTTGTATAAGGAGGTCTTTTTCCCACTGATATGTCAAGTCCCCTGGGCCAAACTGTGTGTGCAGCTCCTCTTCCAGAAACAAAAGCCACTAGCCAAGTGGCAGAGAGCAGGGAACTGAGATCCCAACTTTGTCCCCACTCTGGGCAGATGCTTCAGAAAACTAACTTGGGAGCCATCGAGGATGTAAATGTTTGTGACACTAAAACAGAAAATACGGGGAATACAAAGCTGCCTTTGCCTTGCATGCTCTGCGTTATCCCTATTTGCAGCATTTCCTTCCTTACCCTGTTTTTTTTCTTAGCAAGATACCTTGATTTTGGACGTTGCCAACACAGATGATTCTGTGTGCTGAACTCCACTCTTTTCATCTCAGACTTTCCTTGATACCTAGCAGCAACCAAAGGAGACCAGTTCACATCTCTGCTCCTGGGTAGCCCTGCCCAAGGAAAGGGAGCATAACAAGGTGCCCACTTCTCTTGCTGAAGTGACTTGTCAGGATAAGATGTAGTAGAGCTTGGCTCCATCTCATCCATGCCCATCCCAGACATTTTCCCTGTGTGTTAGGGATGTCTAGAAGATTTGTTTGAGAAAAGAAGCCAGCACATGCTGGAATCTTCTTTCACTTCACTGACAAGGACTGCTCTCTTATGTCAGACCTCCAGCCGGCAAAAGGGGTAGTGTCCCTTGGGCGAACAAGGTGCCAATCCTCCAATGGGCTGTTCCCTATCAGGGCTAGGAGGGGGCCCATGATGTGTGTTCAGGCCATACAGATCAGTGATGGGCTCTTTCATTGCTCAGTACTCTCTTATTTCTACGCTGCAGCTGTGTATCACACAACAGAGGTTCAGTTCAGCCACCCTTGCCCTGGACACAGAGATCTGCTGCATCTGAGTCCTTCCCTCTGGGCAACTGCTGAGCCCCACATTCAAGGAGGTGCCGTGGGGAAGGAAATGAAGCAGCCATGTCCACGTGCACTCCTGCCCTCCTCTCTGGCCAGGGCAGATCAACCAGAGGAGACATCCTGGGCAGGAACAGCAGTTCCTCACACAAACGATCCCTGTGGAGACCACTTCTGCAAGGGATATAAAGCACCTGCTTGTCAGCCTTTATTCATCTTATGGAGTCTGTTTCTTGTTTACTGTTACCATTTCCCTTTCCCAGTTCCACCTAAACTCTGTTTTCAGATCTTTGTTTTAGTTTTTTATAAGTAACACCTAAAAAAAATTATTAGTAGTACCCTCTCCTGTTTCTGTGTTGCCTCCCCTCCCCCTTTCTCACCAGCTCTAGTTTCTGGTTTTAATTCTGTTTTGCTTTGCAGGAGAAATGAAAGACTGTTTACTGATCCTGTCCCCACCCTCTCCTTTCGTGTCACAGCTGGTCCTTGAAATACGATGGAATAATAGTTCTGCATATTCCCTTCCCTGCCCCCTCCCCCTGTCTATTAGAAATGGATTTTGGTATTGTTGAAAGATCCCAGACAAAACTGCCAACTCAGAATTTCTAAACCAGACCCTACTGAAAGAAAATGGATTTAATAACTTACAATAGTATAGCTGCTATTTAATTCTCTATTTAAAATGTGAACGAGGGGTGAAGGAAGGTTTGGGTCATCATGGATGGACCCAGTATGTGCTTTGTTCTATTGAGCATCCTAATATTTTGATGGATGATGAGAGTAACTTCCATTTTTTACCCATTTGGAATACTGACAGCAGACCTGAGGATGGGAATGGACATCTATCAGAAGAAGCCTTTTGTACCGGGGAGGAGGGATTCCATTATTTCTCTTTCATTTTGGACATTAACAGTGGAAGCTGAAGCATAAGCCACTGGGAGAGTGGGAGTAACGGAGAATGTTAGCAGATAAAGATGCTTTATTTTCAAGTTAAGCAGAAAGTGCAAGACATGGTGATACAGCTACGAAACAGATGAGATGGGGTGGATGCACAGCAGAGATGTTATTACAATCATCTTCAATGTTACACTTTTTCCATGTGCAATGTTTACTGAGTGGAATTTAAAGAATCATGCAAGCAGCTAAACAAACAGATTTTTGGCATCTTTTCATAAAAGAAAGGAGACTGGAGATTAACAAAACAAAAAAGAAAAAGGAATTGCATTGCATGAGATTTAAATGGAACACTTGAACCTAGTCATGTCTATAAGTGATTTATAAATTGACGGGAGACATGCATGACCCCAGTTTTTCTTGCAACGTTTGCACTGTAATTACATGACCCCAGTTTTTATTGCAACGTGATTACGTTTATGTCCCAATCTTGAGGTGGGAGCCAGTCTTTTGGGGAAAGCCATCTGAAGTTGATAAATGGTCACACAGTTTTGGTATTTTAGCTGAAAAAAATAATGCAAAAGTTATGCCTGTCCAGTAGGAATGTGTCTAAAAGCTGTCTTCTATGTATGTAAATCTTTGCTGTCCATCTTTTGCTGTGTAAAATGAGACACAATTCTGCATTTCATCCTACTTAGTTTGTCAGAACATTTAGTTTTAAAATGGAGAGGTAATAATTAATTCATGTTTTGTTTAAAGTATTGCTTGACGAGGTACCTTAAATACAGTGCAAACCACCAAATGTCAGGAAAAAAGATATTTTTTAAAAGCTGACATTGAAGCCTAATCTAATGTCATTTTGGGGAGGAAAATGTCATCTTAGCACAGAGTAAGGGCATAGTTATCAAGCCAGCCTTGCCTCATGGATAAATATGAATTTAAAAATGAAATAAAATAATGTTTTAAAAATTATTTCATTATAATTCCAAATCTTTATACCTGTTTAGCACTGTGAATCCAAACAGTGCTTCCAGTTGTACAATAGCACGTGAAAAGCTGAACCTGAGATCATCCAGTACTGTGCTCATCAACTCATCTGGTGTTATTTAGTGTCAGGACAAGCTATCATGATTTCAAACTCCTCTGTCTTCTAATAAATTCTCGCTTAATTCTTCATCAAATTCACACAGCACTGCAAGTTTTCATATATAACTTTGAAAAAATAAAAAGATCTTATTTGGAAAACCACACAGTTTTATGACTTTCCAAAAATGCTTTTCTGCAAGCTGAGTTACACAACTCACAAGGAGAGATCCTGTGGGAAACTCAGGGTAGTAGAAGCTAGGAAAACTTCTCCACTTTTTAAAAAACAAACCAGTCCTCTCTAGCACATGGCAGACTTAGTCTGCTTCACTTATGTCTCTCGTTATTGTGATTTGCAGTCAGAGTTTTTCTTCCCCAGATGTTTTGTAGCTTTCCTTGGAATATTTGACAGGAACTCTCTAGATTTAACCAACCCCCATGTAGGAAAGGGTGAGGAGATTGTGCTTGTGGCTTGACTGCGGCATTATTTCACCTCCCAGGCACTGTTTGTGTTTACGAACACATGTAAGCATAACATGGGCTGGTGTAAATGTATAGGAAGTTTCTGTCATTGCTAGAGTGATTTTTGTAGCAAAAACATATGAGGGCAAAATGCAAAATGTAAAAGCTAATTAATTGGCTACTATTACTGAAGTGAAGGGCAGGAGGACTAGCTGGATAGGATCCATAGCTCAAGTAAATGCAATAGACTCATCTCAGGGTCTTCAGGTTTGGGCTTTGCTTTTCTTTTGTAAGCAATGAAGAGCTATTACTTACTATATCTATATTAAAATGATTTTTAGACGTTCAGATTAAATTCAAATGGTGACTCAATATTGTGTTCCAAACCAAGGTAATTCTTAAGATAGCAAACTTGCTATGCTATATTATATGCTTTATTCATAGCCTAAAACTTGACTGGATAAATAAGCTTTGAGTTTGAATTCACTGTGTTTTGCTTCTTAACCTGTGTTCCCACTGAGTGATTATTAAAGAGTTCAAGCATTTCATAATGAAGCTGAAGAGAAATGTTAAAGTATTATCCTGGAAAATAACATAACACGGTTCAGTTAGCCCAAGGAAAGCACGTGTCATTGCTTCCCTCATGACGGGAGCAACAACACTGAAAGATGTAGACTCTACCTAATATCCCAATGTTTCTTCATTCTCTGTTGAACTGATTTATTACTCTGGCACAAACCCACTACCCTGTCTTTAGCTAACTGTTTGAACTTCATGGATAAGAAAATAATACCAGCAAAAATTCAACTCCAGACTGCTGCTGTTGATGGCTTTGTGTCTATATGAAACACTGAGCAATTTAATTTCCAAAGGTTATTGAAGATTTTTCATATTGCAGGGTATGTGAATTGCTTTGCTTGGAGATTTAAACACAGGACAGCTTCACTCTTTATCTTCATGTGTGTGGGCACCTCTAAATAGCCGCATGGCTGTTCAGCACTGAAGAAACCAACAGTCATCTAGTTAACATATTAAAAGAGGGAAAAATCTATCACACTGTATAAGCTGATTGTTTCTGCAATTAGTGACTTACTATTACAATATTAAGATTGTTATGCTAGCAAAATCCTTCTGAGGGTCCACAGAGTGTTGGGGATGTTCATATACATCCAACAGAGATCCTATGAGAGAGATTTTAGGGGCTTGTGTTAGCAGAAGCCAAGAGAGCTTTTACCAGTGCTGGTATTATTAGATATTTATGCTTCTCAAGATGAACTTGATGGGAGTGGGACATTACAGCTAGAAAGAGATCAGAGCTTGGGCCTTTGCCTCTACCTGACACTTTTGGCCAACTAGAGAAACTAGAAGGGCTGCAGATGTAAGGGGAAGGCTATGATTTGGAATAGTTTCTCCCCCCTTTTGTAGGTGGCAATGGAAGGGCACATCCAGTCCTGTGGCCTTTTAGCAATGTGCCATTCTGTTTCCCTTCAACAAGTTCCATTTCCAGTTCCACGGTGAGAAGTATACTGCTTACTACAGCATACAAGTACAATGCACTGTGATATTTAACTGGAAAACCGTGCTGTTTGTTAATCATCCTAGGAGTGTGAGTAACTGAGCTTGTGTGGTCAGTCCTGGGAGACCTCCACCTTGATGGAGGTCTCCACTAAACCTGAACCTATGGTGTTAAAAAAAAAATCAAATTAGGTTATATATTTTAAACTCAGAAATCTGTTAAAAATTAGAAATCCTTTAGCTTATCCCCTTCAGAAGACAAGGCCCTTAATCTCTGCCAAATGCTAAACTCTCCTGGCTCCACAGTGATCTACCCTTCCTTCTCCACTAGACACCCTTTCAATGGCACTTGCTAGTAACGATATATGCAGCCCTATTTATTAGAGTATGTAATGCCTTTAATTACAGCCAGTCTTCCCTGCTGCTTGGGTTTGTTTTAGAAGTAACAACACAAGTTGCCAGTTCAAGAACTTCATCCACACAAACCCCAGAGTTTTTTTCTGACTACTTATTTTATAGCCAAGAAAACTGTCTTCAGGTTTTGCTTACCTGATTCTAAAACCAGTCATTCAGGGAATGCATATTGTCTTATCTTATAAGATATATCTTGCAGATATAAGACAATAAATCAAGTAAAACAAAAAAGTTCCTCAGTGACTGTATGTCTACCTGTATTACAGTTTTGTCCTGTGTGGTCTGTGATATGGTGAAGGTGTTCATTGTTCAGTGTTTTTTGAAGGAAAAAAAAAAAAGGTATGTAGTCCAAAATGTACTATGAACTTACCAGGTAAATACTTCAATAAGCTTGGGCATGAAAGTAAGCCACTAGTGTTTAAAAAGGCTACTTGGAAGTTCTCAATAGTTTCACTCAGTTATGTCAGATTATATTGCTGGGAGCTTTTTACCTCAGCCTGACACGCTTAATAAATAAGGACTATGTCCAAGGAAATATTCATTCTCCTCTTCTTAGAAAAAAACATAGCAGGCTCAAATCAAGTTTTCATTATTCAGAGAGCAAATATATTTTTTCTTCTAGTTCTTAAGAAATACCCTTGGTTTGGAAAGACCCTTCCATATGATGTTTATGGCAAATTCCAATATTCAATGTCTGAAGCTAGAAGACATCCATCCTATCTAGCACACATGCTTTACAACAGCGATACTGTTACATCTCAGAGAAGCTGCATGACACAGCAGGCAGAGGACAAGACGGCTATTCAGGGGACAGAGCTTCTGTTCCTGACCCTCACATTGCTCTGTCATGTGACTGGAGGGGAAACATTTCTCCTCTGCTCTAGTTTCTTTGTCTGTAAAAATGGAAATGGATATTCATATCCACTTTCTGATATGGTCTAGAACATTAATGAAAAAATTAAGTTCTTTAAGCTATGCTTACAAAAAAGTGGTGCTTATAATCACATCTACACCTCTATCCGAAGAAATTAGCAAGGCAAAAAATCATTCATTATACTCCTTTAGGAAACGTACTTTCAAGTCATAATCTTTACCTGACACTACTTTTCAGTGAAGAAGGTAGTGATTTCTTTTTCAGACTTGAACTTCTGACTGTTTGTATTGTTAATTAACTTGGAATTCTTATTACAGATTAGGTTTTATACGATTGTGTGCATTATTAAAAGACCGCATTTGTGCCAAGAACAGTATCAGAGAGACAGTCACAACAGGCAGCCTTCAAAGTGCCCTTATCAATGTTTCTGAAGACCTCACATCAAATGAGATATGGGGGATAAAGCTTTGAAGAAAGTGGGCGTGTCTATTCAGATGTTTATTGATGTATCCTCCAAAACTGAAGAGAGCCTTTCCTGCTAAAAAAAAATCGGTGAATGGGTAATGGGGACTAGGTTTGTAAGCCAGTTGAGCTCAAGGGTTACTGAATAAGAAGTGGTAGATACAACACTGATATACTGTGAAGAGCTTGCAAAGTAAACAGAAGTAGCTTACATTGATGCAGCAAAAAAAAGGGAGGGGAACTGAAGAGGAGAAAATGGTATTTTGAATACCATCCTGGATGGATATGAGCATTATTGAATTCCTCAAAGCCAGAGAAAAGGAGGTGCTGTAAGTGACAGAATTGTGATCGTCCCTTGTGATGCCAAAGGATGTAGCAGAAACAAACAGGAAGATTCAGACCTCCCAAGGCCTTTTTGGCTGGTCTCTTCAGTAGCCTAGATCTAGACCCAGGTTCGTATAACATCTCACTAGATAAATAAACATGTCCAACTTATTTTTTATTCCAATACTTTGCTTATCATGGTAAAAAATCTAAAATTGAATTGAAGCATTAAATTGTATCAAAAGATTAATGTGCAAATTGTATCATTATGTACATGTACAGGTCATTGACATTTAATTTGCCAGTTTCTCCTTTTCTTTAAGCATTTGACTTATGAATATTCTGTCTGCCTGCTGTGGTAAGATTCTTTGTTTAATACCTTCCCTGTGTTTAGATGAGATTTTAAAACATGCTGTTCATAAAATGGGTTCAGGGTAGTTTGCACTTCAAGCCTTTGCTTGTAGGAAGAGCTTGAAGACTCTTTTAAAATGCTTTTCCTGTCTGGAATGCTACAGGGTGGACCTTGGGTCCCTAGTCCCTGCTGCTGGACATCAGGAGAGGGAAAGGCTGCAGTGCTTTTTCACCTGAATAAACTCTTTATCCAGAACACCAGATGGACAGCATCACAAGCTAGAAAGGAGCTGTTTTCTCAGACCCATCAATGAAGAGGAAAAGTGTGTTTATACTGGTTATACACTTGACTGGCATAGAACTTAATCTCTGACCCTGCTGGTGGGACTGTAAGATTAATTTAAAGTATGCAGACTTCAGGACTGGGGACTGATAATGAACTGAGAGGTGGTCACAAGGCTGCTGCTTAACAGCCGTCTTTTTGATTCACCTCCACCAAGCATTGATGTGGGGCTTTTTCTTTTGAGTGGGAAAAGGCATGAGAACCTGACAGCAGAAAGTTGTTCCCATTTGTGGAAAGTCTTTTATAAAATAGAGAATAGAAGGAAACCAGAAGACCTGATCAGTCGTTTTGAAGTCTCTCCTCTTCAGCCACTGCACAAAGCTGAGATCACATTAGTGGGCACAGATGGTAGAGTCACAGGACAGGCCAAGGCAACGCTTCCCAGAGGTCTGGAGACAGGCATATGAGAGCCACTGACACCATCCTGCTGGCTGGTGGATGGGGAAGTGCTACTGCTCTGATAAGGATAGTTTTGCCTTCAGGACATTCGGAGTGATTGGTAGAGATGGCAGTTAAGAGGCTATCAACAAAACCTCTGTTTGTGTGTGAAGGTTAGTTGCTTGGACAAGCAGTCCATAAACAGATACTAAAGGGAATGTGCTGTACGAAAACATCCCTAATCCGATGACCTTGAGTGTTGTGAGAGCAGAAGGGGAATGGATCACAGAAAATAGTGAAGTTTGAGTGCCTTTTCTATAAGGCATCTCCTACAGCTACTTTTGGAGGTAATGCTGGATCCAATGTACTGCTGGTTTGACCTGCAAGGCATTTCTTATGTTCATTTTGGTAGCTGCTGTGTCTTCTCACATTGATGTCAGTGTGGGATTTTTTTTCCCCTTTAGCAGAATTCCCCTAATGGGTTTTGCAGGATCTAAGCAATGTTATTAATCTTGCCACTTCCTCTTCATGTGTATGACATGTTTCTTTAAACTTGCCTTCTCTCGTACAGAAATGCCTGGCAACAGGTCTGCCTGTTACAAAACCAACCCAGATCCCAAACAAAACTGACACCTGATTCTGTGTGATCCTTATTCTGGGTGAAGGACAGGAGAGTCAACACTTTAAAGTACTCATAAGAGTCATTTGGACGTTATACTAACATGCTTGGTGTGAGAACAATTTTTTTGTGTGTTTATTCATTCTTATCCCAATCTTAAGATTCCTGATTTTAACTGAAAGCAGTATGGACTAACGTCCTTTCCTATGATTTTAAGTAAAAAGATACAAAATGTTTTTCAAGTGTCTGCTCCATTGTAGCAAACAATGAATTAATAACCTTACATATGTTATTGAAAAAGCTAGTTGACACCATTTCTTAAAGATGTATATCACACCGCAACAATAACAGCTTCATTCCAGAAGGAACCAGAAACATATGAACCCTACTTAATGTCTTTACAGATCACAGCTTGTAAGGTAATATTCAGTCATTCAGAAAGGGACAACTCCATCAGCTTGCCACTGTTTTGATTCACCAGATAGGCAATGTCAAACCTTTAGGAAGATTACTGGGACGATTTCCTTAAAGATAGGAGAAATTAGGCAGAGATGACAGTTTCTATGAAGAGTTTGCTGGAAGTCATACCTTTTTTTCTGTGAAGAGGTGCTTGACAGTATATAAACAAATATATAACTGGGTCTGTGGATACCAGTGTTGGGATAATGGCCTTGGAGAAATCTATGGGAGAATCCCTTAGAGAATAATAAGGGAGAATTGCCTTTTAAAGCAACTTCTTAGTTGCCTTATTGAAGTGAGTTTGAAACTGGATGATAGGACTAAGACTATTTTCTAGCAAGCACCAGAGTGAGAAGAAGTACTTTTTTTGGCTTGCCTGTTTAAATGAGGACCAAGGAGGACAAAAGTGTTGTTGGGTTATTACTGCCCAAGGCAAGAGGCTGCAGACTGAGCAGGTCACGGTAACAGCTGGAAGAGGCAAAGTGGAAGGTGAGGGACACCAAAAGGGAAACCCTGTTTCAGGAGTAGAAAGCTGGTGTCCCAAGAGCCAAACAGTATTGGTCCTAATTCAAAAAGAGAGGTGTTGGTTGGAGTCTTCATTCACACAACAGGTAGAGATGCAGGTTTGTCATTGTGTTTAAGGCAGCTGGGACTGTGTGTGGATTTTGCTTACCTGGGAATCTGAAAGAAAATCAGAGTGATCTGCTCTACCTGTTTTGTTTATCTTTCCAAAGTGGGTAGGACAGAGAATGGTAAAGGACATGAAAGTCACCCTGGATAGAGTTTTTTTAGACTACAGAGGCTATCTAATCATTTGTAGAGGTCCTCTTTGCTTGGCTAAAAACTTTACTACTGCTTTTTTACAGCTGATGTCATGTAAAGAATGGCGTGAACTTTTTTAGTGGCTGCTTCCAGTGTGCAGTAGTAATTATAAAATAAGAGTATGGAAAGTGTTGCCTTACAGCACAGGAAAAATGAACCACCTTAAAAAGATTTTATTCTCATGATTCAATTAAACAACACAAGAATGGCTAGAAATAATTTTAAGCTCTGGATGTAAAATACCTCTTCCACCACATCATACAATCCCATCTTTCTGTCCTCTGAGAATGATGGGGAGCCTGAACTAATCTGGCTACTTTCAAAGCAAAAATGATACAGATTCAATGAATGGTACCAGTCATAGAGCTACCGAGGGAAGAAGCAGTCTGACTTGTCTGATTATGTTTGTATAAGTTTTGGATTTCTCACTAAGTTTCCAGTTACTATGGAACTGTCAGCACCTGCCAAAAAAGTGCTCAGGGTGTCACAATTATTTTATCTCACAAATGTCAAATGCTTCAGAGCACAGAGAACTGGACAACCCTAATGCTTTTTCCTCCAGTTTGCAGAAATTTATCCTTTACAGATTTGACCTGACATTAAATATTCCAGACATCCACAAGCATAGGAAGAATTCAGTTAAGTTGTTCATTCCCTCCTGTCAAAATAAGCATATCTTTTCACAATGTGTTGTGTGCTTGCAATGTCTGCATGTTCAGGTGAGATTGTTAAACCAGTTTACCTGCATCAGGAGCTGACTCAAACTCCAGTCAAAGCGTAAACCCATCCTGTTGTTGTTAGGGGGTAAGCAAATGTGCTTACTGTAGGTGGTAGGTCTGTCTGGTACTTCATAACAAAAAGAGCTATCACAGACAATGTGTACTCAGGTTGCTCTTCCATCTGTGATTATTTTGCATTCACAGCAGTCTAAGCAATGACAGCATTTCCTTGAGATAAAAAAAAAAAAAAAAAAAGGGAATTTAACAAGAAATGTGTGTGAAGTCCAGCATATGTTGTTTGGGCACATTTGTCCTACAATCTAAAAGCAGATATGTTAGACAGTTGGGTTGCCGGCGTAAGACGTGCCATTGTGGTGGATTCTGCAACACAGGTCAATGGCAAAAGCCTAAGATTTCAGCCTTTGCTCCTGGTCCTAGAAATACCATACAAGTCAAACGTAGACACAGAGGTAGAGAGAGAGGTTTGTGAAATGTTGAGTCACTGTCACCTTATTTGGATGCCCTGGCAAACTCCGAAGGGAAATAGAAAAACTTAGAGCTGTGCGTTTAAAAATGCTTGCATTTGAAATGACGTTTCTGTGTTGAATAAACTAACATGTCTCTTATTTTTACTCACACATAGCTCTAAGAACGATGATGAGTGCAATCCTTTAAGGAACATTTCCACAACTTCAGGACCTTGACATGAGATGTTGAAATTTCATACCAAATTCAATTGTATTAATATGCCTGTTTCTAAAGCCGAGATGGTGTTTATTGACATGTTCTTGAATGTATAATTTCCTGTGTAAATTGTGTATTGATAAGGCTAGGATAAAAATTGCGCATGCACTATGTGTCTCTCCAGACAGGTGCACTTAGATCTAGGAGAGAGGGAGCTGTGGTGGTCTGTGGTACCTGGAGGTTGCATAGGGTGAAAGAGCTCCTGGGAAAGGCAAAGATTTAGGGTTCCACTGGGGAAATGCAGGGTACAAAGGCACTGTTTACTCCATCTCACATCGTACTAGACTTCTATGTTAAGTGGGTGCTGCCATGTGGTCCAAGGATCTTTTTCACATAACAGTTGTTGGAGAAACAGTTGGTGGTGCAATTCATGCCCTAGGGATGTGTTATGATATAATTCCACTCTGTTTTTCATAACAGAAACATTTCATAGTAGGAAAAAACTGAACATACCAACGACAAAGTATTGCACTTTTGAGGCTGTGTATAGTCTTCTATTTGTAAAACTGCTACATCTTCCTAAAGAGGTTCTTTTTTCTAGGTACGTTTAGCAAGGAGTATATGTGTGTGTGTGTATATATATATATATACACACACTAGCTTATTTCTATGTGTCTCTTCATGTAGAAGCAAATCAATGAAATGGTTTATGGTAGCCAAAGCATAAATACATTAGAACTTCTCAGTCTTGCAAGATGCTCTGATTTCACTGGGTTCATTCCAAATATCATGTACAAACAGTGTATCTCCCAACATGTCTGAAGTGTTTGCTGATTTGTAGCATTCATATTTCATGAAGAGTTGTTATAAAGAGGAAAATGTTACATTCTAGTTTATTGTGGAAACACAGATTACTGGGAAATGTTAGGAAGTTTAAAATCAGGCAAGATATGGGGATGGAGAGGTAGATTTCTTAAAGAACAAAACCAGAAAATAGAAACAGGGATAAAGTTAGTGATATGAAACTCCTCTTGTGGAAAGATTGTGGAAAATAGTCTGATTAGCAGGGCTGACTTATATTGTTGAAATTACTGTAGTCATTCAATTTTAAGGAAAATTTTAAAGTATTTTCCATCCTCGTGGAAATCAAGAATATCTTTTATTTCAGTAAAATTGAAAAGGGTGACAAGCATGGGGCTGTTAACATGGATAGTGTCTATGTCTGAACTGTGGGGTAATGGGCTCTGGAGGTACTCTTAGTATTCTCTCTTGATCATGGAGCCCAGGGACCTACTGGAGTGCACTGCAGCTCCTGATCCTATACCAGTGTTTCCTTCCAAAGGCAAAACTTTTGGACAAAGGGATGGTGCATGGGCAGGTCATGGACAACCACGGAGGCAGAATGCAACCACAGGATTTGCTGCACCTGCTAAGACTGCATCTGCCATGTGTCTAGGCTGAACTAGATTGACCTTACAGAGTGTCTTTCTACCTTCTATATTTTGGTTTGCCCACCTATAAAAAAAAGGAAGAATGCAAAAAATTTGGAGAGAATCTTAAAGAAAATGCAGTAATCATGAGCTAGGTAAAAGTAATAGGTCCTTTAAGGTGAACTTATTAGCTGCTCCAATATTGTGCCAGGTTGCTTAGTTTGTATTCTGCAAAGCACCCTGGTGTCTTTAGCACTGCCCGTTCAGCTGAATGGCATGTGTCAGCCATCTCTTCCTCTTGGAAAATTAGTACACATATTTTTATGAATATGGGGCATTTTTGCAATGTATATTTGGTGTAGAAGAAACCTTTTCATCTGACTTGTTTGCATAAAGATGTTTTTGTACACGAGCCAGTCTCAATTGGGAAAATGCTATAAATCTTTTGGCAGTCTGGGAAACAGTCTCAGAAGAAATATTTGTAATAAGCAATATTTGTTTTATATCTATTCTTGGCAAGAGAGTGGCCAAAGAAAATTTCCCTCCTAGGACACGACTTGCAGTACTATTTGCTGCTGTAAGATACTGAGGACATTTTGGATGACATAGTTGAAAAACTTCTGTCAATATTGACATATTTCAGAATTTATTGCTACAGAATATAAAATGCGCAATGTTTGAAGCTGAGGACGTTGCTTGCTCAAGAGGGCTTAGAGCTTTAAAAATTGCAATAATTTTGCTTGCCATTTAGGTCTGTACTGCCCCTGATGGGTTCAGTTTGCAATGGAGGTTACATGCTGAGCTCTGTAGCTGTGGTTCACAAACATTGGCGATAAACTGTTTCAAGCAGATTCTCTCAGAGATGTGCCTCCATTATTGCTGCAAAGACTAAGCATTACACTATGCTTTTGGAGAGTTTCTGCACAAGACTGTACTGCTGGTGTTAGATTCACTGATAAAGCAGTCATTTACAAATTTTCCCATTTGTTCTTATTTTCTTAGCAGCCGAGCTGACTAAGCAAAAGAAGGTTAGGATAATTTTTGGACAGGTGAGAAAAAAAAAGAGTATTTGTCTTAGCCTACCCTTTTCTTTAAAAAGTCTTCTTCAGAAAATGCACTTCATCACCAATAAAATACATTTTCCTCATGCCCAACTGAGTTGTAGGGTGCATGGCTAGTTGAAAATAGAAGTATTTTAGACTTGAGCCTGCAGAGAACTATATTTAAAGACAGATGTGTAGAAATAATATCAAATAAATCCAAGCATTGCTTTGCATGTTTTTAGAGCAAGGTTTGGCTCAGTACAATCGTAAGGTGTCCCTTGTTCATTGCTTTCTTCATTGCAGGGAGCTCTTTAGGTGTGCAGGTTTTGTGCTGTTAAGGCTTTCCAATGCAGATCTTGTGAACGCTTTCTCTGAAAGGTGAATCTTTTACGGCATTGTATCACAAGCAGTTAAATGGCTGGTCCTGCCACTCTGGGGTTTTTACAGAGCCCCGTGTGTGCTGAGTAATGTCCATGAAACGATAACATCTAGTTACTCTCTAGCACCGAGAGTCAGGGACAACCTGCTTTTCCTTTTGAAAATTATGCAAACTGGAAGAAATAGCAATGGATGCCTGTGACATTTGCTCCTCACTACTAAAAAGGGCCACAGGATTACTTGGCTCATATTAAAGCTAACTGTAGTCAGAAGGGAAAGCCTGCCTAGGTTGTAGGAATACTGAAGAAAGCAAGCCATTACCCAGCAAGCAACATGATATTCTGTTCTGGCTGACACGCAACTTGATTATGACTAACAAACCCCTCAACCTCACATTCCAGTAAACTCTATAAGCTAAATGGGAAAAAAAGCAAGAAAATCTACTAAGCCAAAGAAAAATGGAAGTAGAAGTTCGTAGTAAAATTACTGTGATTTTAAATTCTTTTCATGATGTCAGCCAGCTTTGGTGTTCCAGCTGAAGTGCCAGATTTTCAAATGGTCTGTAACTTACATGGTTGATATAAATACAGACATCAAAGTATATTGGTAAGCCAATGAACTTTCTCCTTTCTGTTAGAAAGATGTGCCGAGATGGGTTTGTTAGGTAGGATTTTCACATGCTGGAAAAATATTTGGGTCCAACTTAGACTGCACAGCCTTTGGGGCACAGATTAGGTCTGCTTTACTTTGTAGAGATCTGAGCACCCTTCTAACACTGCAGAAGTAGACTTTATTATGTTATATTTGAGCTTAAAAGGTGAAAACCTGTGATGTTTACTCACTGCTAAACCAAAACACCTATCAGATTTTGGACTTAGGGCATGCAGAGCTGATTAGGAATTAGAAAATCGTGCAGAAGCCGGCTGGTCTTACTAAAATGCCTGTTTGATTTGAATTTAATTTTATTTAAAAACACCTTGAAGCCTATTAGAAAAGCAGTATCTACCTGCCACAAAAGGTATTGTAAGAAGATCTCTGCATTTGGCAAGCGTACTCAGTAGTATCATCTATGGTTAAACCTGCTTGATGTTTCCCATCATCAAGCTGTTTTTAACCTTGCTTTTAAAGTTACTTTTAATCCTGCCAAGCTAGGACTAAAATTTTCCATGCCATAACTTTGCCTCAGGTTGTGTTTTATATTTTATATTTGGAAAAAAATCAGACTTGTCTGAGAGTAAGGTAGTAGTTTTGGTGTTTCTCTCCTTTTGGGAAGCTTTATAGTTCTATACTTCGATAATGAGGCTTGAAACTTGTCTTTCCTGTACACCTCATGATTATCTGCCCCAATTCACCTCTGCGACATTGTAATTTACACACAGTTGGGACACTTTCCAGAGCTCAGCAGTCTGTCCTTGCTCAACATGCTCAGTTCCTTCCTAGCTCGTAGGAAGAGATGGACCTTGCACATGCACTTTCCATAGGATGGTTGGGCGTACTCCCTTCATCTGGTGCACTGAAGTCTTGCTCCTCTTGAAAATGATACCTCACACGTGGTCTGGGCATGAGTGCTTGGTTCCAGTTTGGTCACTGGGACAGAAAATAAAACTAATGTCCGCTCACAACCACCTTGCTGGTGCCCACGTACTGTGGAGGCAGAATCTGTCTGGTGTGACCAAAAAGAGGGGGAAAAACGGAATAAGTGAGAAGCACCAACAAAACAGCCCCCAAAGGAAACTCCTTCTAAGGAGTTAAAAACAGGTTGTACATAGTGCACAGTAATGAGCACAATACGATAGCCAAGTGACGATAGCGGTCTAACAGAAAATGATTGTGTGACTTCATGTAATGAAAGCCTGTATTACCTGATTAAGTTTGCCCAGGCAATTTTCATTCTGGCCTTCCTCAACCTCTGAGTACTTGGCTTTGAACCAAAGAATTCTTCAAGTTCTTCTAACATATAATGTGTCATATATAAATGATGCCTTGTTTTGAAGTTTGTCATTTCATTGCTTCCTCCTCTTCACTGAAGAAAAACAAAAGTTATTAAAGATGATCATGAGCAAAGAAAAATATATTGGTAAAAAGTACTTAGTGCAAAAGTTGGAGTTGGAGATTGGAATCCTGAGGCTGTTTTGTAGCAGCTGAAAAGAAAATGACACTTTCGACATGAGGACCAGGACGGCTGGACTCTTCATCAAATCCTTCCTCTTTGATATGCAGAAGCACTTACATGTTAGCTCAACAACAGATTTGACAGAGAAGCTGCTGGCTCACTCCAAGCTTTCTCCAAAACACTTGAAATGGTCATTCAGAGTTGTTTATTTATGAAGAGCACAAAAAAACCCAAACCCTGACTGTTCTGTTTTACGAGCCAACCATTAAGCAGAATGAGAAAAAAAAAAAAAAAATCATACGATTAAATGAGGGTTGAAACAGCTGCAAAAGGAACAGAATTTCTGGGGCAGTAATTTTGACCTTGCATCAATACTGTCTTCATTTGCCTTTGTGCCGCTCCTTATTTTGGCCAGTGAAAATGTGATCCAACTCACCTGCCCCTTCTACGTGGGAGTAAGCTGCAAACTTTGTATGTTCTTATTATTCGCTTACAATTCAAAGTAAGTTCCAAGTTAATTAGTGATTAAAAGATAAATTGATCTGGTGTAGGCTGGTCCAGAAAGGCTTCTAGAAGGAAGTAAACTTCTTTCATGCTTGTTGATTTTTTTGCTTCTTTTCCTTTTCAACCGGTTTTGACTTCGTTTAAAGAAAAAGGAAAAAAAAAAAAGAAGAAAAAAAAAAGAAAAAAAAAAACCCAAGCAAAAAAACCCCTCAACATCTGCTTCCTACACTGGAGGGATTCCTGATCCAATGGTGTGTGGGCTTGTTTGGCACGTGGTCCTTGTGTATTGAAGGACCCTCAGACAAAAAAGAAGCAGCAGTCCCCTGCTGCGGGAGGTCGCACTTTAAAGACAGACACAAAAACACAGTAGGCAGAAGATGGCACAGAAGAGAGAACAACATATACTTTCTTCTTTAGTGTCCAGATCTTGTTTTTCTTAATTTCAGTTTGCCAGAGAGGGTATTTGCATAGAAGAGGGGGGACTGGGTTCGGTGTCAGGAGACAGCTGCATAGACCTGGCTATGCCACTCCCTTTCCATTTCTTCTTCCCCTCTTCCTCTCTTTTCCCTTTCATTTTTACAAACTAAGATCCTCCTTGAGTTAAGTCTCCTGATGTTGGTTTCACATGTGTACATGTGTTCACCCGCATGTGCACACTTTTTGGCTTCCAGTCCCTGTATTGACTCACCTAACCTACGATTCCTCGTGTTTCACGCTGCAGAGCTGCACAACTACTGCTGTGAGATTAGAGCTCCTTACTGTTTGAGTCCACTCTGCCAGAAAAACCTTTGATCCACCCTCCGAGTTCTTTGTTTATTTTTTCTGAATCCCAGTGTTAGCTTGTTTTTTAGTAGCTCTTAATTTGTTGTCCATTAGCAATCTGTTAAACTGCTTCTAAGTGTTCTGTCTTCAGAAAGGCTTGCGTTTGAATGATTCTCCACTTGAAGAGAGGCCACATAACAAACAGATGGATACTTAGTGTGTCCCCATGGGCTAGGAAAACCCTCATCAGCCCGCAAACCGAAAAAAGGGCAAGCATTCATTTTTGCTGCCTAAGTGTATGGGGACAATATCTGACCTGACATCTTGAACTGTGCTCGAACACATCTATTGGAGACAGAACTGTAAAATGGCTTTTCAGCCTTCAGGACTTCTACACCTCTCCAGACCAAGCAGAGAAAGAAATTCTCATTGAACAAGGTAGAAATCCAAGGAAAGCCTCTCTTAAAGGGGAATGACCCACCTACCTCCCCCTCCCATCAAAGCTGAACACTCGGTGCTATATTACAGCACCAAGAGAAGGCAACTGTGATGAAGGCAGCTGTCATAGAGATCATCTTCATTGTACGATCTGACCTTCTCAGTCCCTTGCTCTGCAGCACTGCGCTCTCTGGTAGTCTCCCTGGCATCAGGCTGCCTCTGCGCTGCCTGTCGCACCAGCTCATTACCCGGGATAGACCCCATGGAGACGACAAGGCCATCTGACTTCCATACGTACTGTCACATTTCAGATGCTCCTCTAGAGCACCATTCGCAAGTATATGAACTATTATCCTAGTAGAGGCATTACTCTGGTGCTTTAGTCATTCTTCTGAGATTCTTTCATAACTGAAGTGGTTCTCCGATTTGCGATCACAGCTAGCAGAGTCTCTGCAAAGACACTGCTGGGAGGAGAGTGGTAGCCAGTTACAGAGATCAAAGTGCCTAAGGATATGCTGTCTGTCCTTAGACCCATCCTACAGTCCCTTGGAGCCCTAGAATCCAGACTGTTGAACTGCACCATAATTATGCTCTAGAGATGAGGAACAGAAGTCCCAGGAAAACATGTACTATCTAGGGACCAGCTATCCAGAAATCTCTGCACTAGCAAAATGTGTGCCTGAATAGGAGATCTTAGGTACTCCGGTAACCAGGACAGGAGAAGCCTCTTTATTCTCTCACAGTAAAGCTAGATCTGCTGTATTTTAGACTTGTGTTGTAAAATCTTATAAGAGAATACAGAACAAAATACTGAGGTGTTCAGATACAAATTTTTAGCATGTTTTTCTAGGTGACGAATTTAAAGTGCTGTTGAAAAGATGGATTTTAAGTTCCTTTTTATATACTTGTACTCTGATAGTTCTGCTGCTATCATCTGCTGCAAATTGATCACAAGTGCCTGTGTTGCCGGCAAGAATAATTTCAAACATGCAGAGCAGTTACTCACTTGTAAATGATGCTTGACTATGGATGATCCTTCACAGAGTTTAGTAATTCACACCTTTTGTGTATTGTTTGCATAAAGTGGGAATAGTCTTTCTTGTCATCCCTTTAATCTCGCTGGCTTTTGAAGCCCAGAAGTTTTCTAGAAAATCTGGCTTAATAATGCCACATTTTGTGCAGGAATACTTTGACTCACAAACCCTTAGGGCTCCTGGGTTGTAAACTTGTTCCAACTTAAAAGCGGAAAACGAGATGCAACAAGACTCTACTTAATATCTATAAACACATCTGTAATTTAAAAAACGTTTTCCAGTATTTCTTTAGGTGCAAATTGCACAACAGGGCTTTTCTGAAAGCTGGTTACAGAAAGATGATCAAACTCATTCACTGTACAGGATATATTTTTTTAAGAAACCTAAAAAGCACAATTTTGGCTTTTGTTTTGGTTTGTAGTCAGACACTTCCAGCAGGGTTTTAGAAATTGTCACTCCCTTCTAGATGGTAGAACAGAAAATGTTACATGCTGTTGTTGTACATAAATATTTTATTGACAGTCTTGCTGCCACTTTTTCTGACAAAGCACACAGTGGAAAAACAAATACAGTAAGTATGTTCTTTTTCTACAATATCAACACAGTTGTCTATTGGCAGTGGAGAGTTTGTTCCCTACTGCTTTAGGTTAATGAGGAACGGGGGGTGTGATAGAAACAGGGTTGGTTCCCCCCAGAAAACATCTTCTGAATACCAAAAGGTAAATACTCTGGGAAAACTCACAACGGAACCAGAAATGTAGAAAGAGTTCTACGGAGATATAGATTTGTATGTAGTTAAAGATCTGCAGTGCTGTAGCTGGAATATAGAACATCCAGGGGAACTATTGAATGTGAAAGTGTTGGAAAGTTTGTCAAAATTAATGATTTATGTATTTTTTCTCCCATGGAAGCATGCAGAGTAAGCTGGAAGGGTGCCTAATGGGTCATCTAGTGAAACTTAATGCAGGATTAGCACAATTTACAGTGTTCCTGTGAGATGTTTGCTTGACTTGGTGTCTTGGAGGATTTCACACGTTTCCTGGGCAGTTAACTACAGTGTTTTATTATGTTCCTGTTTAAAAGATTAGGGAAGGTTTTAAATTTGTTATATATCGATTTCAAAAGGACTCAGAGATGACGTTCTTACTGAGGTATCTTATGCTTGATTTATCCTTAATCAAATCCTGCATGCCACACTAGAAAGGCAGTTACAACAAAGGGTTAAATTCTGTCATGTGAGAGGTGTTTCTTACTTGCCTTCAGATATTTACAAGTCAAGTATAAGCTTGTTACCTTGGATCCCCTTATAGAAATAGGCACCTTTGAAAGGTAATTAATCTTTCCTTTTTAACCACTCAACCTTTGGGAGATGGAAACTCGTGATTTCCTACAGTTATTTCCTTGAATAAAACCCTACCTTCACTTTCGTCATTTCACGTTTGTTTTGCAAGAGTATGCAGGTAACAAAGCTTGGGATTTATGTTTGTGGAACCAGTGAATTTAGAACACAAACAAATTCATTAAAGAAAGTTTAGGGAAAGCAAGTTTCAGATTCAAGAGGATTTGCTATTCAGAACAGGTGTCTTAAGTTATCAGAGAGCTAAAATGTTACAATGCAATCTTTATGTTCCATCATAATTCATGCATTCAGTTTAAATGTCAGAAATAAAACATGTCCTATGAATTCTGTCTGAACAATAACAAAACCAAGACACTTTTCTAGCAAATTATCTCAGATAAGGGATTTGTTTGAGAACACTGCTAGTTCCTCATGAAAGGAGACTACATTTTCATTTAGGATTTGCTTCCTTTGTCTACAGCAACTTTTCCAAGACCCCCAAGTGGATATTTAAAATTGGAAGAAAAATGAAACACTGAAATATTTATCTTTGAACTCTCTCTGTATATATAAGCCAATATGTATTATCTTTCAGGTCCTGATTATCATTGTCATGGTATTTTTGCAGCTGAGTATATATCCTTCTTCTCTTTTTAACAAGACCAGAGTCTATAATGCTACAAGGTTGTGCAGATCCACACCTTTCATGCTTTGCTCCCCACCCTGGAGGTTTCTCCTCTCATACTTGTATTCCTCCTATCAAACACCCAAGAGGAGAAAGTGGTCAGTGAGATGGCCATCTTCCAGGTTGCTACTAACGTTGTCTGTGCTGCCTCAAATATTGCAAGAACATTTTTGCAAAATTGACTTTACCAAATGAAGCCACAAGTTCTAAAAGGCCTACAGTGATTTGATCAGTGTCTTAAAATCCTATCCACAGAGAGAACCTATTTTAAAACAACTAGGAGTTGTTACTTGGAGTTTCTTCAGTGCAGATTTGAGTAACCTTATTCTTAAATGCTAACAGCTGTGCAAATCTAGAGGTCAAACCTATAAACTATTTCACTTGCCAGATGCTTATTTAGCTTCTCTTACTGAGGCTAGTATTATATGTTTTGATCATAACTCTTTTTTGCCACCTACTTGTCTTATTACTTTCTCTATTTCTTCATTCTCAAATTTAACACTATCATTTTTTATTCACAGCATCGAATGGTGATAACTAAAATAACTTTTTTACTTAAACCCATTTAAGGTTTTGGTAATGTTTTCTCACATATCTCAAGCTTTTCTTGCATATACCAATTTTTCTTTACCCAGGAAGATGCTTCCATATGCTGGTGGTATATGTTTCCTAACAGAGGGAGAAATAGAAATAAATACTTCTGAGCAGAAAATTGCATAAATAAAGAAGAAAAGTAAAACAATTCACTAATCTTTTCTCTAGCTTTTCAGTTAATTGTGCTTTATTTTAACATTTCTGGTATCATGATAATACGTCAAGGCTGTTCTTTGTCAAACTCTTGAAGCATGAGATGCTTTGAAAAAGTGAAGGTTGTTAGGATTATTAATGGAAAACAATTTTCAGGATGTAGCAGATTACGCCACTCGTGTCAGAATGGGCTGGACACTTCCCCTGGGGAGGGGAGAGAGAATGCCACAGAGTGCCTCAGGCCAGTTTCACTGTATTAGTCAATAACATTTAGAGAATGAAAATTAAATATTTTTCATGGCTCCGTATGTCTAAATATTTATAGCCAAAAAATATATCTGAAAATGCTTGTCAGATAATTTTCAGGAAATGAAGCTTGCTGGTAGTTTTTCTAGCTAGGAGAGGAAAACAGCTAAATTCTTGGGTAAATTATCAGTTGTGAATATGCTGAGTTTTGAAGAAAGAAGTGCAACTTTAAAATAGAGTGTCTTTTACTGGGACTGAATTTGGCCTCATTTTAGGTGCCACGTTCACTTTATCTTATCATGTTTTGACTATGTGCAATGTTAATTCATTGGCTTTTCTACTTACAAGTCATGTTTCTATCTCTGCTATTTTGGTACTAATATATTCCTAGAGAATTCCTAAACTATAACGTATCTTCTCTGATGAAAGCAGAAAAGACGGTATGAAAAATACTTAGCCTTAGCTGTCACCACGCACCAACAAAGTACCAGGAATAAACCGGAATTAAGCTACTTTGCAGTGCCTGTGTGTTAACACTGTTTACTTGCTAAGCTGCAGCCCTACCAGTGTGGGATGCCTTTTTCTTAGAGAATCAGCCCCGACACTCCCTCTGGCTGCAGCCTTCCTCATCCTAATGAGCACGGTGGTGTGCGAGAGGATTTCAACGTGACAGCTCCTAAGAAAAGGCGAAGGGGAAAAGATGCTTGTGGGTTCCCGTTGCTCCTTCACACACATTAAGGAATGATATATAGTGTATAACGTACTGGAGTTATATACTATAATGTGTTGATATTATTTAAACCTAATAATTTTTTCCTTTATAAAACTCCCTGTTCCCTTGGTCTTTTTATGGTTTCAGAAGATGTGACTGATGGTGCTAATTGTTTTGGGAGACAAAGCAGGTGGATTTGAGTATCGGTGGCAGAGTAGCTGGATAACTGGAGAATCCAGGTAGCTGATCACAAGTATTTGCATAAAGTGCTGCTCTGTGGAGCCTGAACCTCTTTTTATTCACATTATTTACTACAGTTCTGCTTTACAGGAGGCTGCCTTACGTAGCCTTGCAATAATTTGAGTATAATCATTTTAACTTCCTGTCAAATAAGGATTGTAACTGGAAATCTGGCTAGCATCTTACTCTATTAATAAAAAGAATTAGTGAGTGTAATTACAGTGGTAGAAAGTTCCAAAACTCTGGAGTGGCTGTCTGGGTAGTTTCGATGTGCTCAGCAAGGGCAGTTTATGCATAGCTGCCTGCTATACAGATAGCTGTTTTATCTTGTCTTGGTACCAAAATTATTCGGAGGGCAGTGCTGAGTTAATCTGCCATCCCAGGAGACCTAGTTTGGTGACTTGAAGTCTATTAATTTATTCCTTACTGGCAGAGATTTCTGTCTTTTTTTTTTTTTTTTTTCCTCCTTATACGACAACCATAAAGCCAATCAGTACGAGCTGATGGTCATTTTTTGAAGCGACAGCTTTCTCTGATCTGTCTTTCTGACCCTTGTGGAGACACCCCGGGATGCATTTACTCTTCCAAGGGAACCTGCTGCGTGTTGCCTCATCGCAGGAGAGCAGGCGGGGCCGCAGCCGGCTCAGCACAGCACTCTGCAGGCAACTTTTTCACTGTGTCAGGTCAGCCTTTACGTGGAGAGAATACTTGAACCTCAGGAATATGCCCCAACATTTTAAGATCTGGTGTTTGTGATGTGAAATAATAACTAGACTTGTTATTTTAAACCCATGAGTGTAATGGCATATTTTCTGCTGTCTCACGTGGTTCTAACTTTCAGCTATGCATTTGGCCATGGGTGAACAAACTCTGTGTGACTTTTTGGTAGACAATTATTGTTTTTACTTTCTTAATACATAGAGGCTTGCAGTAAATAATGGGTAAGGTAGGGCCAGTATGAGTCTAATGGATAGTGCATAAAGATTAGCAGTCAGATGTGCCTGTTGGTTTGAAAAATATATATGTTTAGTGCAGCCTACATAGACCTGACCCCAGCTTCATGGCATGTTGCCCAGAAAGTGAAATCTAGTCCAACAATAAATCACCAGAATTTGTTCTATTCGACTGTGTTAAAGCAACAGTCTGTAAAAGCTAGGACCACCAACTATGTTGCTTCTGCTGCATATCTGCTGTAACCAAATCACTGCCGCTTTTTATAAGTCAAATGTTACTGAGATGACCTAAAATATTATTTAGCAAGTACAGGACTGTGCTGTTCATCACCCAACAATCTGTGATTAATTTTCAGTACGCCCATATCTAGTTTCCCTGGTGAAAGTTTTGCCATATTGAAACCATATTTTGTTGCTTTTCACATCTTACAACCCTTCAACTCTTGCTATGAAAATTCTAGACATCATTTCCAGTTACTTAAAAAAAAAAAACCCAACCTTGAGATAAAGCATCATTTCAGCCCTAAACAAAAGTACAAGAATTTAAAGAACAGTTAATTGTATTGCAAAAGTTTTCCATTGTTGGAGCTTAATGCTGCTGGACCAGACTTTTTCCTGCTTTTAGGGATCTTAAGAAATATCTTGCTTTTACAGCTTGTAACATTTCAAACTCTTTTTGGTTTGTTTTCTTAGTGTGGAAAAGAGGACAAGATCGCAGTCTTCGAAGAATTCAAGTGAATTTCTTAGGAGTGTTAAGCATACAGCCAAATGTTTCAGGTGGGGCGGGAACAGCAATACTTTGCCTAGAAAATACTGTGCTGCTTAAAACTACTGTCAGTAATAGTTTCAGTTTAGAAAAGCAGTGACCCATCACATTTCTCCAGGTTACTTCTCCGTACATTGGAAAGATACTGGCAGTATAAAATGTGACTGCCTAGTCACTTTTGGATGGATAAGAGCCACATTATTAACTGAGTAAAAAAGTAACGAAACCCCTCTTCTTATTTGACCATATGATCACCTTTTTGAATGAGAAGACTGGCTGAAAGGTCGTCATAGCCAGATCCAGGGAGACACTGGCTGTGAAGCATTATGGGAGAGGCGGTTTGACTGATGAGCTGGGCCTGCGGTAAACAGCAAGTATACAAACGATCTGGAAATAGCGTTACAAGGTATCATTGATTAACATTAACCCAAAGCTAAATGTTTTGTTCATAGTACAATATTGGGTTTTGCCTTTTGTTTTGTTTTTTTTTTTTTTTTTACGGAAAAAAACATAAAGTAATTGGTTCCTATGGTAAATTTCTATTTTAAAAGGCATTTGGCGCACTCACACAAACACAGACAGCACTAATGGCCTCATCCTGCTCCACTCTCCGGCAGACCAGGATGGAGGTCCACTAGTGAGAATACATATACATATACAAATACATATGTGTGTGCATGTGTGTGTGTGTATACAGCCCCTCCGACTGGCAGTCTGACCCCCGTTGCTGCACTCACCCCCCATACACACACGTGCACACCGAACAGAGACCCCTTACTGAGGAAAAGAGTTAGAAAGGAATTTAATAAGAAGATAGGAGAGACTGTGCTGACCAGGCACAGGGCAAGGACAGACAAACATATCCACCAGCAGTTGTTTACATGTGACTGGCCCTTTTTTACCCCCTTAGCCCTCTCTTGTCCTAGACTTGTTCCTCCCCAAATCACCTAGATCCCTCCCTTTCTCCACCTTTAGGTCCTCCTCTGGTGAGGTGGCCTGATGGCTCCTGCAATGGGCCTGGCAGGGTATTAGTTGGCTTTTCTGCCCCCACGCCCTCCATCTCACTGTACTCCTTTCTGGGGATGCAAACAACCTTTTTATCACATAACCTAAAGTTATCCATTAATGGTGTGCTAGAAGTCCAAAAATGATGAAATTTCAAGAAACACCTGTATGATATTACAGTGCAGTAGTAATGGCTCTTTGTGAAACATTCATCTGGCGGCCAGCATCTCACTGGGATGAGAGATGACTCCAAAGTGGGGATGATGGCCACATTCTCGATGCACATCAGCAGACGTGAGTGTGAATAAAAGGTGGCTTGGCACACTCTTTGCCACTAAGTCTCTGAGGTTCTGAGAACTGCTCCAACTTTGGGCATGAATCTGAGCAATTTGGGCTGCCCTGTGCTCTGCCTTCACTGCAGCCACAGAATGGGGCACGGTTAACGAGTCTGAAATGATGTCTGTAGGGCATCCCCTTTACTACCTGCCCTGGCTCCAATTCAGTCTGACGTTCTCCTGGATGGGCAAAGGTTCTCCAGGAATTTGTGTGTTTTATGTAAAAGTGGTCCAGACTGTTGGGTTGGTAGGAATGTATCAGGTCAGTGCTTAAGGCTTTAAATTTTTACAGCAGGTTTTGCACAGCTTTAGCTGATCTTAGCAGAGTATTTTGAAAGAGCTGGCTATACTGGGTTAGATTCTGCAGAGATTTGCTACTTGCCCTGCAGTAGACATTGAAACATTGAAGAGCTGAAGTTAATTGGGGAAGATGGTGGGATGAAGATGGCAACCAAAGGGGTGAAGGATCAACTGTTTTGGGAAGCCTGAGCTTTAACAAGCTCGTCTTGCTAGCTTCTAGCATCACTGGAAAGTGAAGGACTGCTGCCCCTGTGTCTGTCTAGGCTTTTGGTGTATCACATCTCTGACATACATCTCTCCTTTACAAAATAAAACCAGAATAAACTAAATTTTTTTGACATTGTGTCCCATGTGTTTCAGTGTCATCCATGTTACTGGAGGGCACCAATGTCATTTTTGCTCCTGGAGCAAATATACTTTCATTCACTTGACAGGGAGCTTTTTTGGGGGTTTTTCCACATGCTTTCTGTTCATTTTTCTCAATGAGTTGTGCAGATAAATCCTTCAAAAGGTTTTGGCTGTAGGCTACTGTTGACTCTTCTTGGAATGGTGTTGCTAAAACATGTCATGCAGACCCTCAGGACTCTGGCAGAACAGGTACTTCTATCATTTTCACGTGCCCACTGTATGCAAAGACCTTTATTTATGCTTTAAAAAAGCACTTGCCCAACTCTGTAAACAAGATCTGAATATATCTGTCTCAATAGCTTTTATTTGCACAAAGCACATGTGTATGCAGAGCAGGTTTTGCATAAAAATAAGTCAGTAGATAATATTTGCAAATGTCTCTCATACTACCAGAAGTTATTACTAGAAATCAGCATCCACTTTCTAATGAGATCCATTTATTTATCAGAGCTGCTAGTAAAATGTCACAAAAATATCTGTGAGATTTCTCAGCTGACTTGGCAACTCATTTGAGCTAGTTAGCAGGGAGATTTTAGCTACCACCAAGTATGATGCAACATGAACACTTTTAGGGTTCTAATCCTTGTGGTTGTTTGCTTAGTGAAAAAGTTTCTACTAGCTAGACTGATTGCCCTTTCAGCGCCTTAAATCAAACATACCTGGAGGCCTCAAGATGAGAAAAATAAATATTTGCAAAAAACCTGTTTTTTTGCAGGGTTCTCCTTAGCCTGGTTCCTCTCTGACACTTTCATTTTCCTGCCTGTACTCTCTTTAGAAACTTAAAAGGAATCCGCAGAGATCCCAGACACCTAAAAGCGATATGAAAGAGGCTAATAGGCAGGGCTTGTGAGATTACAAGCAAGAACAGGATAGCCTTTCAAAGGTGTTTTAACCTTTATACATGCTTGACTGTTTTGAGCTCATCCTGGAGTTTGATAGAAAGAACCAAAATTAAAGTAAACCAGAAGGGCAAAAATTTGCAGCTTGTTGTATTTAATAAAAAGGCTTAACAAACACTTTCTATTTATTCCTTGTTTGGAGAAAAGGGCTGGTCTTTCATAAAATGCCTTAAATTTTATTTTCACTAAAATCAAGAATTGTAAAACTCAACAATCTTTGTCTCACCACGTTTAGTTCTTTGTGAGGAGGAGTGTTCACATACAGTAAAAAAAGGCAGAGATACTTGCAACCTTGCATTTTTTTGCTGCTATTGTTAATTTGATGGCATTTTTATTGGAATACAGATGTAGAAGGGATCTCTTTGGGTCATTGGGTCCAGACCTTTGCTATTGCAGCCAATGTCAATATATATGGATAATCCACTCCGTAAAAACTGATCAAAGTCTACAAGTAACTAGGAGTAGTCAGACTAAAACCTATTAGAAGTTTTTTTTCAGAATTTCTATTCTGTAATTATTAGAAACATTTATGTAATTTCTAGGATAAATTTGTCTTTATCTTTTCTTACTAGATAGTCATACATTGATATATACTGTGAAAGGATTAAATTAACAGAGGGATATTGTAACAAATTGTGAATCCAGTTAAATTCTCCAGAGCAGGGGATACTGTGCCAATACAAATATTTGCATGGTACTAAAAATTAACGTGTGTGGAAGAACATAAATCGAGTAATTCAATGTGAGCTTTTAAAACTTCCACATGATTTTTGCATCTCACTTGAAGAATGTAAAAGATATGTTGGTAGAAATCTCTGACAGTGCAACCAGGCATATTGCTCACGTGCTGTAGGTTATATTTAAAAAAACATAGTGACAGAAAACACTTTCTTTGTTATTTTCATTCATAAAAAGCCAATGTAAAACTATTACTTTTAAAGAGACTTTGAAATTAACTGTAGATAGTTTTGAAGGGTTGGAAGTGTATAAACATGCACATGTGAGAGTCTATTCACCTTGTGATGTGGGAATGGCCAAGTCCTGCACAGCCTGTGCCCCTTTCACAAGCCATGCAGGCATGGGAGGACAGGGAATTTCTCATCTATGAGGGCAGGCACTTCTGAAGGCTTGTAGGGAAGATCTCTAAATTGATTTCTGAAAGAGACATGGTAGTCCCCATATACGGGCTAAGTTTTTTGTAGGGGGTACCTCAGCTTTTTTTTCCCTGCTTCAGGGAAAATGAGTCATGGGATTTGGTGGTGTTTTATCTATCACCCTCCTGCCCTCATGTTGCCCAGGGCAATTGGTACATTACACTTTGCACTGACGTTTCTACCAAGGTGACAAAAATATGCTGTTTGAAGGGTATTGCGGAAGACTGATCCCTATCCTAGAGCCTCCTTGCAGCTGACTGACTGGCAGAAAAGAAGACGTGGGACAGCTTTGAACTGATTTCTGCCACACTTGAAAAGCAGGCTATGGAGTGATGATACGCTTCACATTTGGATGCAGCAACAAATGTGATGCATATTCTAAAAGTATACACGGAGGCACTGCTCAAGTAATTGCACAGTCTGGCCACTGGGATTTTATCATCCATTTAAAACATTTTCCTATTTTGTAAAAGCTCATGTATATTTTTATGTTCATTTAGGTATTCAGAGAGTGCCTCATTTGCTGCAAATAGCCGTATTTGTAGAACAACAAAGAGCAGAGGATCCCAGACACAGATTGTACTTGTGCTGCAGTGCAGGACAAATTCCTGAGGAAGAAGAATTTCAGGGACCTACTGTGAGTATTATTCACATTAAGGTAATCTGTCTTGCTTTATTCTGCAAAGTACTTGTGGAAATACTCTCTTGGGATTCCTTGTTTGTTCATCCTTGTTATTTCTAGATTGGAATTTACGAAGTTCAGTAGTTTAAACCTGTGGCCATTCTTCAACAAAGCTATGGCAGCTCTTAATTCCACAAAAGAGCTTATCCAGGCTGGTTCCTTTCCAAGTCTTTTATTATGACTGTCACTAAAGTTTATGGCACAGTTCCCAATCTACACTTGTTTGGTGTCACTCATCTCTACCAAATAGCAGAGATTTAACAGTTTATCTCCAAAGGGACTATGGTATGTCATAGAATCATAGAATCTTTAAGGTTGGAAAAGACCTCTAAGATCATCGAGTCCAACCGTCAGCCCAACACCACCATGCCCACTAAACCATGTCCCTAAGCGCCTCATCTACACGTCTTTTAAATACCTCCAGGGATGGTGACTCAACCACTTCCCTGGGCAGCCTGTTCCAAGGCCTGACCACTCTTTCAGTGAAGAAGTTTTTCCTAATGTCCAGTCTAAACCTCCCCTGGCACAACTTGAGGCCATTTCCTCTCGTCCTATTGCTGGTTACTTGGCAGAAGAGACCAACCCCCACCTCCCTACAACCTCCTTTCAGGTAGTTGTAGAGCACGATGAGGTCTCCCCTCAGCCTCCTCTTCTCCAGGCTAAACAGCCCCAGTTCCCTCAGCTGCTCCTCATAAGACTTGTGCTCCAGGCCCTTCACCAGCTTCGTTGCCCTTTTCTGGACACGCTCCAGCTCCTCAGTGTCCTTCTTGTAGTGAGGGGCCCAAAACTGAACACAGGATTCAAGGTGTGGCCTCACTAGTGCCGAGTACAGGGGCACGATCACCTCCCTCCTCCTGCTGGCCACACTGTTTCTGATACAGGCCAGGATGCCATGCATCTGAAAGCATATTTTAGAAGCTTGACTAAGAAATGGAATCCTCCTGTACTTGCAAGACAGATACAACTTCAAAGGAAAACAGGGCAAATGTGGCTGAAAGGTTTCCACAAACATTCAGGCCTATTGCAGTCAGCAGCAGCAGTTCTACCACATTCATGCCTCCTCTTGCTCCTGTCTAAAACTTTCATGCAAGTGTAGACTTGCTCATTCAGACATCTACAAAGAGATATAGTTACTTAAAAAGAAAAATTCTACATCTAGAGAAATCACTATTCTTTAAAATCTTTTGTACCTATCTTTTCTCTTGTTTACAAATTCTCTATCATCCAAATGGGATGAAAAAAGTGTCACACAACAGAGGCAGCTAGTTAGGAACAACAGCAGTAAACAGACAACTGAAATTTTGCGTGATGTCCTATAGATTGTATTTGCTTAGTATAATTATTCAGTCAATATCTTGACGAAAATTACATAGACCTATACACTATTCCTGAACAGAGAAATTATGTTATAAAATGTATTGACAATGAACAATTTGATGATTGTTGTAAAAAATACAGTTTGACAACAAACATGCTTATTAAAGTGGCCGCAATTTATTAACTATTTTCCATAACAGGATAAAACAGATAAAAGAGTAGTATTCACAGCAGTGTTAGGGAGGTTTGGCAGTCAGTGATTCTGTATTAGTGGCATGGTAATAGGAAGTTCTACAGAGGAAAAACGGTTGCGAAGAGGAAGCTATTGATGCTCATGTATAAAACACACTAGACTGAGTAAGGATCTAAGGAGACTGTTGTCAGTGCCCAAATGTGGAGGGGATGGTTCAGGCAGCTCTCTGTCAGCCTATAGAGACTTGCAAACAATTGTACTTCAGCTCTCCAAAATGGTTTCAAAATAGTTCGAAGTATTTTAACAGAATATTTCAAAATTACCCTATGACCCATGCATATCCTTTGCCTGATGTTTTCCTGCCACCTCCTGTTCCTGACCAGGCCAGCTCTGAAGGAACAGTGAATACTCTTTTCTTGAAAAGATACATCCTTAAATGAAGCATTTCCAGTTCCTGGAGAGCCCAATAGGACCTACTTGTCCCTTGGTGTGCCTGCTTTTTATTAAGATGTATTAAGATGGCAAAAAAACAGGTCACACAGATACTGTAATACAGTTTCTTTCCTCCACATTCTGTGTGCAGACTTATTTAGAGGACTGTATGCAGATTTACGTAAACTAACCATTTCTGTAAAGACAAAAAAAAGTCAAGTATCCAACTCTGGGTCCTTGATTCTCAACTTTTCTTGGACCAGGTTGGACTCATTATTGAAGTAATACACTAATATTGACTTAGTTCAATATTGTCAGCACAGAAGTAGGCTGGATTTGAATTGATGGAGTTGCACCTTTCCTCAACACTGGCAGTGCTCTCTCTTCCCCCTTCATTTGTTTCCAACTGGAGAGGAGCAGAAACCCGAAATCAAAGCCAGGACTGTTGACTTTTTAGTAAGGAGTTTAGTAAGGAGTAAAGGAGTCCCTTTTCTCTTCCTCTGAGCAGAGGATTTTCAATTGAGTTGTGGCTAAATCTTCAAACCCAGGGGATTTGGTCCAGGGCTTTGAAGAGTGATATAATTTCCATAAAGTAGGTGGGGGAACACTGCAAGCTTTGTGTGTGGAATACGTAAAATTCTCTGTCAGCCCTAAAGCACATATAGGCATTTGAAAATGAATAGACTGATTTAAAGAGTTGTATGGGTGTCCTCAAATGATTAAATACAAAGACAAGTGCAATTTGAACCAAATATAATTCCAGGTGCTTGAGATGCTACATCCAGCTCTGCTGCAATATATAGATGCTTCTGCAAGTTACTGTGAGACTGCGGAGGACTGTAATAAGGAGCTTGACTATTTATATTCAGGCTAACACTAGCATTCACAGAAGAGTAGTTTTCAGAGGAAATGATCTAGGAGCTTCATAGTGGTAAGTGCAAAATAATAATAATAATAAAAACCCCAACAGCAGGAGATAAAATACATGCCTTTTTCATTTGGAAAGGTGTCAAAATGCTGTGTAAGATCCTTTTTGTACTTCACAGTTACACTTGCAGACCAGTGGAAATATTTACACCGAATGAAAGTCACGGTGTGTGCGGGAAACTTCTGTCCTGTTTTTAAGAGTAACTGCCTAGAATACTTGAACATGATTTTGTGTCTCCCCATTGTCCTCTGGTGAATAGACGGAGAGTGTTCAGATGTAAGTCCTGGCTCAATACTGCTGAGTTTGCAATAAAAAACTCTTTGAATCAGGTGATAAGAAAAGCTACATTCTGTCAGAGTTATCACAAGTTCTGAATGTCCTTGATAAACAGCACAAAGAGAGAAATACTTCCCTTTTGTCATACAAGCATTGACCTTGTTAAAAGGTCTTTGTACACAGTATCGCCAAGCCCTGGTTTTGATTACATGTTTCCAGATGCTAACTGAGTAGAGATATTAATGAGGGATAATGTTTGAAGCACTTCTGTATACATGCAATTTGCTTCTCTCTCAGGCAGTCAGTCTGTAAATATTTTGAATTTTCAAAACCCACATTTAATCCTCTCAAAAACTAGGAAGAGATAATATTTAGTTTAACAAAAAGCAAGTTATATATCTTCTGGAATATCTACTTTTCTGGAAAAGGCTCTTGACCTTCAGCTTGTGTCATCTTAGTTCTGCTTTCAATGTGATCCTTTAGGTTTCAGCAATTATTACATATTTATGATACAGTAGTGCCTGAAAGCTTCAATCACTCTCTTGTATATGAGCTCACTTCATACCTGCAGTGTGAGAACTTCTGAAGAACATCCTAAAGACATTGCGCTCTGAAAAGACAAGGTAGCCAGGTAGGAAAAATAAATAAATAAATTCTTCTTCCATTGTGTACTGGGGAACTAGAGGACAGACTGATGGAGTGAATTGCTCAAGTTCAAATGAGGAGGCTGTGGGAGAATTTGGATTTTGCGAGTCCCAGACTACCAGCTTAACCACAGATCTGTCTTTTCTCTGACACTGCACAGACGTGTCCAACCTGCGAATCTTGAATCTTTGTGGCTTTCTAGATGCAAGTCCCGTGCTATACCACACCACTGGTAGTAGGACTGTGCTGATGCCGGTCTTATGAGTGCTCTGAAACCCTAGCTGTGGGATGAAATGTGTTTATAGGAACAACTAGGCTGCTAGTTTGGCATTGCTCGGACTCCTCCAGGGCAGCTATTCCCTCAGCCCGGTGCTGTCCTGCACTGGGGAAGTGAGATTCCTCATACAGCCATTCTCATTCCCTGCCTATGGACCATCCGAGTCCCTACTTGACCAATCCAGAGGCCCTCAGCCCTTTGTGGAGTTGGTATGTAGATCATAGGGCTAGAAGTATTTACACATCTGCACTAGGTCGGATTAAATATCCAGTGTTATCTATTAAAGAAAAACCAACTTCTGCATCATTGCATATATTCTCTGGAGGTGGTTCTTTAAAAAATCCACAGAATTGCTGTATGTCCACCTCAGTTTCTTATTTGTTTGTAGTTCCATATCCTGGACATTTCCCAATAATTTGCTTTTACCATGCAAGACACTTGGCCTCTTGGTTATTGTTCTGTTGTACCTTCATTTCACCTTATGGGAAGGCTTTTTCCCTCTCCCTCCTTAATAATAGCTTTTCCAGTAGTAACTTTTTATTGATTTAATGACCATTTAACTACTCTACCACACTAGTGAACATGAAAGAAATGTTTAGCCATTAAGTCCTACAGTCTGCAACTATCAGTTCTCTTTTTATCCAGCAGCCACAACTTCCATTTCCACTGCCCACCTGGGAGGGAGCAGCAAAAGCTGCTGGAAAGGGCAGCCCTGCCTGCAGTGATGGGAATATGCAAGGCTGTAGAGTGGCCTGATAGCATAACACCTTGGCCTGTGCACCCACTAGTCTGCCCAAAGTGAATCTGAGCAACTGCACGTGGGTGCATGTTGATAAATCATGATGGGAAATAGATGAAGATTCTTGTTTTTCACATTTGTTTTCTTCCCAACCAGTTTCTGCTCTTCTGGTTGCACTGCTGAGATGCTTCAACAGAGCTTTTGATGATGAGAGAGTGAGAGGTTGCATGAAACAGCTATTCTGCTCCGAGCTCCCTGTGTCTGAACGGGGAGAACCTGTATCACAAGAGAGGAGTGTTATAAGTACATCTGTACAGTTTAGGCTAAGCCCTGATTTAAAATTGGTTCTTAGCACAACACAAGTCCAAAAATAGATGACGTGTATTTATTCATACTTTAGCTGAAATTAGCATGCCAAAACCAACTTTATTGAAAAAGCATAGCAAAAACTGTATTTCATTTGCTGCTAGTACTGTTATCCTATCTCTATGTAATTGATTTCTGGCTTACAAAAACAAAACTAAACAAAAAAAATCATAAGAGCCAGTATCAACATAGTTGTCCCAATGCAACACGTTCAAAGCAAGGAATCAATTAAAAAGTAGTTCCAAAGACAGAATGCTGTAAAAACCTTTCTTTCTGTGAGTTAAGTCATAATTTAGGTTACAATGAAAATAGATTTATCTTGCTTTATTTGCATGAAACCATTTTCTGGTGAATCCTTTCCTTCATTTTTTTTCCATTTTCCTCAGTTTGGGCAATTAAGCTTTCTGGAGAGGAGAAAACTCAAAGCCTTCAGTCTGAAAAATGTTCTGGCCCTATTGAAGTAAGTTGTAAATCCCACTGATTCTGCAGAACTGAGATTCCAGCTGCAACTTTCTTCCAATCTCACTGGAGGGATTACGTGTAAAGTAGGGCAGAAGGGTAGATGAAGAGAAAGATAGCTTTTGTGCTATCTGGTTTATTGCTTCAGAGTTTTTCAGATGGCATTTTAAGAAAAAAGATCACCTTCTGTGGTTTGAAGGTGCTTCAATTGTTTATTTGTCTCTTAAACAAGGAAAGCCTAAAACAGTTCTGGAAGCCATCTGACAACGCTGAAGAAAGTGAGTGACAATATGGCTTATCTTATAGACACACTTCAGGTGTATGTTTTAGCACATACCCATATCTAAGCCAATTCATACCTTTAGCATTACTCTAGCGCTTGAGCACCTTGCTACTTCTGAACCATAGTACTCTGTGTACTGTAATCATCCCAATGACGCTAAACTTTACACTCCTATTTGAGCTTGTAAAATCAGTTCTCAGGAAATACTAGAAAGCAGAGCACAGTTGAACACTGAGATCAAAAAACACGATTAAAGGATTTGAAGACATTTGAAATTCATGTCGGGCTTTATGAAATATGTAAAACATACCAAAACAAACAGTAAGCCTACCACCAAACCTGCTCTGTTCGTTTTAAGCAAAGCATCTATTTTTGACATAGAACTATAGGTAAGGCTTACCTCACAGGTAAGGCTTCCTTCTAAGACAATTTCTGCTGTTACGATATGAACGTATGGGTGTCAAATTAGGCATTTCTTTTCAGATGTGAGGATTTGTCCTCTTCAGGATTGCAGGGGGAGCAAAGGCTTCTTTTGCCCCTCCACGGGGCCACCGCGTGCTCTGCCGTCTGTGTGCTGCAGTGAGGAAGAGCAGTGCCACCCCACACTCACATGCATTATCACGGTGCCCCCACCTGACCCTGTTCTTAGGAGGGTAAAAAACTGTGCTACTTTCTGTAAATGCAGCTCAGTGCATGGAGAGAGGAATTTGGCCGGCTGTGATTGTACAACAGATGCAAATAGCTCTCATGTTTTCCTGTGACAAACTTGTTCGCTGCATTTTTTGACTGGATTCCATCCAGACAGAGCCATGTTGGCTTTTTAAAAGCCGTCAGACACAAAGTAACGCACGACTTTTATTTTTTTTGCTGATTGTCTGCGTTGCTTTCCTCTAATGGTATTTCTGTTAGCAGTTCTGCTTGTAGAGGTTTTGAGGCAGCTATCTCGTAATCTAATTCATGTCAATTAGTCGTCAGTCCAGACAAAAGCCCTCTTATTCAGCTTGTGTATCTAGCCCCCAATAAATCTTTCATGTGCTCTATCAGCACATATGGTAGCATTTTTGTTCTCAGTCCTCATTTTGTAGCTTTTATCAACAGCTCCTCTCAAGAGACCAAAACCTCTTTCTCACTGTCTTTATGTTTTATGTTCTTACCCGTGAGAGTAATGTAATAAAGAATAAGTGGATGAAGCTGAGTAATTACACACATCTCTGTTTTAACTAACATTTAACTAAGCTGTTTTGTCAGTTCAAGCACATACACCACTGTCTATTCAGGAAAATGGATCAAAGTGAAGATGACATGTTTCTCCATGGAATTAAGAAATTGAGTGAAGAAGTTTGTAGGGACCCAAAGAAAAGAAACCCAAAGAAACAAAACTTAATTTCTTAGAGTTGAGTTTGCCTTGTTTGGTGGTGGTTTGTGGCTTGCTGGGGACTGTCTCATGAGTGAGCCTAGAGGTTCGCTGCTTGGGATTTGCTACCCTAGCTAGTGACCTTTGATCACTACTGTGATTAACCTGGGGGCAGGATGACCTAGGTGAAAGGAGGCCTAACATGAAGCATCTTACTGAGAAGTGTGCACTAGTGAAGTGCAGCAAACAAGCCAGTGCTGTGGGGGAGTTAAGGCAAGAGAACTTCAAAAAATTTGTGTGAGCTACGGAAGGTAGAACCACAAAAACCCAAAAGATAGCGTCTCAACTTCACTGTTAGTTTTGCCTTTTCTGGCATGTGTGGGGTCTGTTCCCAGATGGGAACCTTGAGCCTGGATGGTTTTGGTCAAGTCCTGGCCCCTAGTTGAAGGAAATGTGTCTCAGGGAGTGAAAAGCAGTGGGAGGCCAACATGAGGGATGCTCTTTCCTAAACTCAAGAAGCAAGTGGAAAATCTGCAGGAAAAAAATGCCTCTAGGGAAAAGCTCCTGGAAAAAAATGAGTTTTACTGACATGTATGCCTCCAGAAATGAGAAAGGAAAATGGTACCAGATGACAGAGGTAGAAGCTACAGTGCCAGTGTGGAGGCAGGCAGTTCCTCCTGAGAGGAATGATTCATCTACCAGCCAGCCCCAGCAGTCCACACAAAGTGTGGTCATCCAGGAGCCCCACATGAGACATTGCACAATGGTTGCCAAGGGCCAACAGCTCCTTTGGTTGCACTTTGCATTGGTGATTCCTATGAACTGTAACAGCTCTGAGTGAGGATCTGGGGATGATCTGAAAGAGATGAGGGCACTCATCCCTGTCTTCCCAGCTGAAAATAAAAATCAGATATGAGTGGATACATCCTGAAGGTGAAGAGTTGCTTAAATGATATTAAGAGATTGTTGCTGTGATGTTATTGACATGTCCTCAGCCATGGAATGATGTTATAAATGGATGTTGAATGCAGATAAAGTTCATTTCACCAATACTGGCTGAGTGGCTAACTCTCATGAGAAAGCTTTAGATTCAGATTGACGCATGGTGACGTAGCAGGAAAGACAGAAGTGTCAGCAAGGTTAACTCTATCTAAAAGGTTGTTTAGCAAAGAAAATAAACTGACATGTATGTGCTCTAAGGGCAGGACAAGGACTAACGGTTACTTATTTAGCTAAATTTTCAACAGCTGAATCATCTTTGTAGCCTGATAGTCTGAAGACAGCAAACCTTTTTTCTTATGCTTAAAAGCTTCCTGTTGATCTACAGGAGAGTTTTCTAGGAGAAATAATCACATCAAACTCAATCTAGACAGCATGGTACAACAGCTGAGTCTACAGTGAATTTAAGTAACGCTTTAATCTAGCCTATTTCCTTTCAGAATAACCTTGAAGAAGCTATTTAGCTTCTCAGTTCTGCCATGTGCAAAATAATTATAATATTTATCTACCTCATAATTAAGGTTGAGAGTAATTAGTATTTATGCAGACTCCTCAATAAAACATAACCTGTGCACAGGTCTACTTGTATAATCACAGTTAGTCTTGCCATAAGAATAAATAGACCACTTGTGTATATGTTTATCAGTGAGAAATTTGCACAATTGTTGATAGCAGCACCCTCTGTTATTCTGCCATCTGCATCTTTTAAAAATGAAATGGTAGTATGACACCCGTATGCACATACACATATATATGTTCTCAACTTTGGATAAATAAGTAAGGGTTTTCCAGTTAAATACTAAACTATGTGGCAGTAGGGAAAATACACTGATGGCAAAGTTAAAAATACAGAATATATAATATACTTATGACAATCTATGCATGTAGAGTGAAAGGATATATGAATTGTAAAAATTATTTATTTTGGCAGACCAGTGGAAAAGTTTATTTCTGTCAAGCTCAGAAGAAAATGACATATGATTTTATGTTAACAAGATAACTGAGGTGTTAAGATTTTTAGAATGCAAAGAGAGATCACATTAATTACCAAACTGAGGTAATTCAGGAAATGCTCAGGGTAGTTTCAAGATATTCATGTAACTTCCACAAATTATAAAAAAGAGGGGTGTTTTTATAAGCAGGTTGTATAAACAATGTTAATTGCCTCACGTTGGTCTCTCTATCATGGAATCATGTGAGACAGTGGACTTATAGGAACCATCTCTGTTGTACCCAGCACACCTCCTCCCACAGTTGAAGTTGGTCCATTGTCCTACCTTACCCATTTTAGTTATTTTGGGGGGACATCCGGGAGATTTCAGACATTTAGCATTAACTGCAGTATTGGGAGAATCTTCAGCAAAATTTATAATTCCTATGTAGAAAATTTGTCCATGACATTTCTGGAGACTTTAGAAAAGCTTAAGGGGCAAAGAGATTGCAATCTGGCAGCAGCTGCCTGTCTGAGCATTCTTCAGGATGGTGCCAACTGGAGGAGGAGAAGGAAAAAGAGAGGCTGCATACTTAGGAGAGGAGAGGACTTGGGCAGAGGCCAGATCTTCTCTGCCAATTCTCAGCCAAGGAGAATGTATTTATGGACCATAACCTTTAGTCTGTCTTGAACTCATCTGCTTGCTGTAACATTGGAGGAGAGAATCTATCTATGTTCTAGATCTTGAACATGGATTCTCAATTTCTGAAGACTGAATTCCTTACGTAGTTTTGGGCTTATGTAGCATGGAAGTTTTGGGCTCCAAACCTTATCGTGTTTCACTGGTGTCCTTATAAACCGGATAGGAATCACATTACATGATTCTATGCTGCTGTTGAATTAGAGAGGCAATGTATTATGTCTTTTTTAAAATGGACTTTTTATTGACAAAGGGTTTAAGGTAAAAGGCAGTTTGCAGAAGATGATCAGTACTTGCAGAACCTAAACTGAAAACAAACCCAAACCCAATGTACCTTGGCACCCAGAACATAGGTTGTTCCAGCAACCAAACTGTAATTTTTTTTCTTCTGTGTTTAGAAGTTCATAGTGAGAAAGTAGCTGTGTCTTTTCTTGCCCTTGTTTGAAATAATATTAAGCTTGGTACTGTCAATTAGGTTTCTTCACTTTGGGCTGAGATTCACTAAAGTTAGCTATACTAATTTTTGTTAGTTTTCTCTCCAACTCACTTAAACTCATTCTGTTTTGAATGAAAACCCTTGGTCATTTCATTAAAATGAGTAATCAGAAGTTGGTTGTGCCATTTAAACACACCATTCCTGACTCTGATCATGTAATCTACTACTGAGCACCAATGAGTCCACTGGAATAGATCAAGTTATGCTGTAGCAGTGTAAATAAGATCAAAGCTGGATTTTATGAAGTTTGTTTTATAAGAATACAGAAGACTGACACCTTTGAAAGACATATCGTTCTTCTGCAGCTTACTCCACTACAGATCCCTTGGTCTCTCGGGTAAAAAAAAAAAAAAAAAAGGAGTGCTTACTTCCATCAAATTTCTGTACCCAGGATAGCTGTGGAATCACTACTGTATAAAAGCATGTATGAATTCAACTGATGAAAATCAGTGTGACTTTACCGAATTTGTATTTCCAAGAGTAAAAGAATTGTTTAACATCCTCCTTTGAAAAAAAGCTTTCATTCTGGTCCATACACATCTTTTCCCATGCCATAGTGCTTTAATACCAAGCTCATTGAGATGCATCAGTCAGAAAGTACCTTCCAAATTTGTACCTGAATGACACAATCATTCCACTTTATTGTATTCTGACTGTATTCTCTATGTGGTGCTATTATTAATCTGAAATTAATAAGGCTGGATTTGAGATATGTCCCTTAATGCTGGTTGCCTCAATCTCAGAAGCTGATGAAGATGACCTTTGTATACAAGTATCTCTTCTCTTCACCTTATAGCTATGATACCAGTTTTCTATAGCAGAACAAGAGGGAAGAGTGAAAACCAGTGAAGAGTATTTTGAAAAATATTTTAAACTTTCCTTGCTATCCCTGGAAAAAACAGAATATCTCTCTTAAAAGTGTTTTTCCCCACTTTCAACTAGCGTTTAAATGCAAAAAAGATAAAATTAGTTTAATTTTCTCCTAGTGAGTTAGAATATTTACCTCCGAAGACAAAATGCTGAACTTCAATGTCTGAATGGTACTAACTGTAATTGTTACAAGACATTAATAGAAAATCTAAATTTAGAATTAAATAGATTAACACTTAAACTGTTTGATGTGGAAAGAGTAGGCTGTCCAGCTCCAAACAACATGTTTTTATTCTGGTACTTCTCATTGGCCATCTGTTCTTTGTTGCCTGTCCCTATTCCACCATCTGTCCCAAAAATTACACTCAGCATGATGACCTCACCTACAAAACTGCAAGAAGGCAATAGCTCTGTCAATGAAAGCTAGTAAACAACCACCACTTCCTTGCAGGTTCTCTTTGTTCCCTTCCTGGAAGCAAGGAATGCAGATTAATGCCCCAGGTTTTGGTTCCAATTCTGGGGAACTGGAATTCTGGTCTCTTTTTAAGCTTGTCTAGTGTTTTCACATGGGGTAGGGAGAGAAAAAAAAGAAAGAAGAGAGTGAGAAAACCAGATGATGGAATTGGCACAAGAGGCAACATTGCTTTACAGAGGACACCTGCAATTTGCAGAGAAAAAAGTGATTCCTGATCAGTCAAGGGAGAAGCTTCTTCTAACTTCCTTTCTTAATTTTTTTCTGTTGAGTTCAGAAGAAAATGCATATGTTTTTATTAGATAAATTTTCATAGCTCATGTTAAATGAGGGGAATCCTGCTCTCAAAATCTGTAAGAAAAGACAAAGTCTTCCTTCCTTAGGCTGTGGACTTGCAGATGGCAAAACACTAGATAGATGCTCCACACTTAAACTTCTCCATTCTTCCCTCATGTACAACTAGTTTATCTTCTTTCTTGTTTGGCTATACACCTGGCACCTGCATGCAGGCCAAGGGACATCTCGATTATGTCAAAGCTGCAGGCAGGTGATGGGGTCCTGGCCCCAGGTGAAGATAATTGTGAGGGGTGTGAGAAACCGTTGGACCCAACATAGCTGGAATTGCTGGATGTGACCGATAACAATTTGTGAACCTGACAAAGGTTACAGATTGCACTGTGAAGTGAGGCTGGATTTCACAGATGTTTAAGGGAGAGCTACATAAGAAATGGTTGGATTTCACAGATAATTGGAGGGGAATATGAGGGACCTTTTGGGAATACAGTCATGCAAAGCCAGCACTATCTAGGTAACCATACCAGAAGCAGCATATAAAGCCAGGAATCCCTAGGTAATGGTATCAATACCACCAAATTTGGTCTTGACGGCCGCAAAACTGGGACCAAGGTGGAAGAAGTAATTACGGTTGTTTAGTTGTGAGAGGATAGAGATGGCAAAAGGAGGGACAAGAGTAGAGAAAGGGGAGGTCAAGAAACAGGAAAAGGTATGCAAAGGTATGCAAGTGGTGTAATCGGGGCTGCCTGGGGCTACCTCGCAGGCCTCCCTGTGCTTGCTCACCACAGCCTGTAGTAGGACAATAAAGCAAACCTGTTTCTGACCACGCCACGTGTGTTGAACCTGCTTCCATGGTCAGGAGGACTGGGGGCAGGAGAGATGCCTTCCCTTTCCAGCAGAGAAACACCTGAGATAGATGGATCAGGCATCCCAGCGTCACTGTGCCAGTCACACTCCAGGAGTGACAGCACTGATGTCTTCCTAATATTGTAGCAGACTGCACAAATCTTTGCACCCTGGACTGTCAGGATCCCTCTTTCATGAAGTTTTTTCTAATGACTATGCTTCTACCTTGTCTGTTTGCTCTCTCCCACATTTATTTTATTACTGCTTACAATCACTAAACTGCAAAGTCGGAAATATCTATAGCTTAACTTTAGTGCCCTGGTGAGGTCTTAAGATTGAAGACACCTCCCGCTTGACTTCTGGAAACTAAAAAATTTGAAGGCTTTTCCTATCAGGGAGATGTGAAGATAGTAAAGAGGTACTCCTTGGTTTCTGGCTTGAGAGAGAGAAGGAGCGCAGTGCCTTGGAGGGTTATCCACAGTGC